>NC_023753.2:13805180-13893029 GCF_000499845.2 Phaseolus vulgaris
AGAACTGGGTGAAAACCCGTGTAACTGTGAAAAGCGTCTATCTGAGAACTGGGTGAAAACCCGTGTAACTGTGAAAGCGTCTATCTGAGAACTGGGTGAAAACCCGTGTAACTGTGAAAGCGTCTATCTGAGAACTGGGTGAAAACCCGTGTAACTGTGAAAGCGTCTATCTGAGAACTGGGTGAAAACCCGTGTAACTGTGAAAAGCGTCTATCTGAGAACTGGGTGAAAACCCGTGTAACTGTGAAAGCGTACCTTACTAGGGCTCTTCGTGCCCTTTATATAGGTGGAAAGTAGGGTTTACCTCTGCGTTGCTTGCTATTATCTAGGGTTTAGGGTTTAGGGTGAAAACCCATGTAACTGTGAAAAGCGTCTATCTGAGAACTGGGTGAAAACCCGTGTAACTGTGAAAGCGTCTATCTGAGAACTGGGTGAAAACCCGTGTAACTGTGAAAGCGTCTATCTGAGAACTGGGTGAAAACCCGTGTAACTGTGAAAGCGTCTATCTGAGAACTGGGTGAAAACCCGTGTAACTGTGAAAAGCGTCTATCTGAGAACTGGGTGAAAACCCGTGTAACTGTGAAAGCGTACCTTACTAGGGCTCTTCGCGCCCTTTATATAGGTGAAAACTAGGGTTTACCTCTGCGTTGCTTGTTATTATCTAGGGTTCCTTGGAGACGGTCCTTGCGCCGCTATCTTTAGGATCTTAGCGTATCCGACCCATGGACTTCCCTTATCTGGAGTGCAATGTATAACCTTGCGGCCACTTGGGCTTTAACTTAAGCGTCGTATCTCTTGCGCTATGTTGACTATGTTGACTATACGGTGACTATGTTGACTTCTTGACCACCTACCTTTCTCTTGTCCACGTCATCACACCCGATGACCGGGACGGTACACAGGGTACAAGAGGAAGGTAGATACGCTCTCAAAGCAAGTGACTAGAGGTTTGGGGGCATGAGTTGGCACCCAAAAAAGTCACCCCTTGTGCCAGATGCACTCCAAGGAAGGAGGACTCACACGACGAAATACCCCTAAGTTGGGTCGCGGTGCTGTGAGGCCCTCCACGTGTAATAGCAGCCAAGTCATAACAGAAACATCAATTTGTCAGGTATAAGGTAATTAAAGCTATTTAAATTAAAGTTTACGTTTCGAGCGTTTAAGGTACTTTAAATGCTTCGAGCGGTTTAAACGTCTTAAAGGCGCTGAACGTTTCACAACCTTAAATGTGCTTTAAGACGCTTTAAATGCGAGGATCGTTTAAATAGAACCTTGAATGTTGGAAACGGGGTTCGAACTTTTGGCAAACATTCCCAGAATACACTCTAGTTGCTTGCTCGAGTCTTGAGGCTACGCACAAGGGACTAGAGAGAGGTTGTTTGCCAGAGGGAGAAAAGATACACGACACATAGTTCTTTCGACCACCTTCAGAGTGCCATTCACGGTGCTCCGATACGGAGGTGCAGAGTTTTTGGTGTTTCTCGCTAGCTGACTTGAGCGTCGGAGTGCAAACGGCCGCTAGGGCGCCCTTTTGTCCTTCTTTGCAGGTATCCACAGGTAGCCAGAGGGAAGGTGTCCCTAGTTGACGGGCAAGGTTGCGCACAAAGACGTCCCAAGTCAATCGGCCGGAACATTTGGCGCCCACCGTGGGGCCGATTTAAAACATCAGTCCCACCGCAAGTTTCAGTCAATATACCGGGGCTACCCTAACAACTGAAGGAGTTTTCGGAGGAAAACAGTGAAGAATGAGGGGCACGAGACAAGGTTCCGCGCGCGCAGCAGGCGAGGAAATGTCCATGCAGCAGGTCATGGACATGATGCGGGGGCTGCAAGATGAAATGGCGGAATCAAGGGCGGAGCAAGAGCGTATGCAGGCGGATCTCGCGGCTTCCCACGTAAGAAACGATGAGCTCCATCGTATCAATGAGGAGTTGCGCCGTGGTTTGGGCGATAACCAAGGGCAATGTGACCAAAATGAGACCGAGCCTCTCACCCCACCAAGGGAGTTTTCCACACCCTTCTCGTAGGAGATCCTGGAAGCTGTGATCCCCAACACGTTCGTGGGACCCAAGGTGATATTCACCGGGATGGAGGATCCTGAGGCGCACCTCACTGCTTTCCACACGCAGATGGTGCTAGTAGGCGGCTCCGATGCCGTGAGGTGCAAGCTCTTTATGAGCACCTTGACGGGGATGGCCATGGACTGGTTCATCAACCTTCCAAACGGTCATATCACCTCCTTCCAGCAGCTGTCGCGGTTGTTTAGGGAGCAATACTTAGCGAACAGGGCCCTGCCGCCAGTTTCGTATGACCTGTTTGATGTGAAACAATATCAAGGAGAGACCTTGAAGGAGTACATCAACCGTTTCGGGGCCCAGGTAGTGAAGGTTGGTACTACGGAAGAGCCCATGATCGTGTACGCCTTCAGAAAGGGCGTGTGCCCCAGACCTTTTTATGAATCCATCATTCGCAATCGCCTCAGGACCTTCGCTGAAATAAGGCGTCGCGCGGTGGAGCATATCGCCTCTGAGGGAGAGGTGTGTGAGAAGCGCACCAGCGTCGTACCCTCACGCCCGAGAGCGAAGATGCGGGCTCAACCTGTCAGGGTCAATGAGACCACGACGGGAAGGAAGAAGCCAGATGGGAGACGCCCCTATGAGACAAGAAAACCGCAGCCCAGGGGTCCAGTAGGTGGAAATCGCCCGGCCAGGGAAAGGGCCAGGCCAACAAGGTATGACTTTGTGGTGGAATTGAAGGATCTGATTGCCATGCCCAATATAGCTGAAGGGTTGAGGTGACCGGCGAAGACCGACAAGGTGTTAGGGCCTCGCAAGGATTCTTGGTGTGAGTTCCATGAAGCTTTCGGTCATCACATCAACAACTGCCTGTCGCTGGGATACCAGCTAGATGAGTTGGTGAGAAGCGGATTTTTGAAGGATTACATCGCGGAGCCCGCCACGACCGCAACCCTGCCGACACCAGTGGTAGAACAAGCGCACGAGATGCCTGTCCTTGGCGAAGTCCACACCATTGCTGGTGGCTTTTCCGGGGGAGGACCCACAACCTCCCAACGGAAGAAGTATGCAAGGGGGGTCAATTCGATTGAAGAAAGAATCTTGGGTAACCCGTGGGAGTCAGACCTCGTGTTCACGAGGACGGATCTACAGGATGTTGTGCCGCACGATAATGACCCCGTGGTCATTTCGGTCGTCACGGCCGAAAGAAAGGTGCACAGGGTTCTAGTCGACCAAGGAAGCTCCGCAGATGTTATGTTCTGGTCGACATTCAACAAGTTGCACTTGTCTCCTGACCTTTTGAGGCCCTACACATAGTGCTTATATGGGTTCGCTGACAACCAGGTGGAGGTACGAGGCTACCTGGAATTGAGGACGACATTCTCGGATGGAGCGGCCTCACGTACCGAAAACATTAGGTACTTAGTCGTAAACGCCAACTCAGCCTACAACATCTTGTTGGGCAGACCGGCGTTGAACAGGCTGAACGCAGTAGCCTCCACGCGCCACATGAAAATGAAGCTGCCTGATCTCAGTGGCAAAGTGATCTTCATCAAGTCAGATCAGGAAGAAGCGCGGAAATGTTATGAGAATAGCCTGAAAATGAAGAAAGGCGTGTTCATGGTGTTCGAGCGTCCGCCAAGTGAAGACGCGGCGATGGAGGTAGAACCCTTGAATGAGGCGACGCCCACAGAGTCAACGCCTGGCGAGACCACACCCGTAAGGGCGACGCCCGAAGCAGACACGCACATGGAGGAGGGGCCTGACGACACGTCGCCCGTGGAAGAGTCGACGCCCCTTAAGGAAGATAGAAGGGATCAGCCGGCGGCCAACGTGGTGGAGAGGCAGATTTGCGGCAAAACGTTTAAGCTGGGGCGTTTGTTGAGCCAAGAAGAGCAGAATGTGGTGGCGGAGGTGATTTCACGTCATTTAGATGCTTTCGCATGGTCCGCCTCAGACATGCCGGGCATCGACCCAGACTTTCTATGCCATCACCTTAGCATGGACGCCACGGTCCGCCCCGTGCGACAAAGAAGAAGAAAGTTTAATGAAGAGAGGCGACTTGTGATAAGGGAAGAGACACAGAAGCTGCTGAATGCTGGGCACATCAGGGAGATCCAATACCCTGAGTGGTTGGCCAACGCCGTCCTGGTGAAGAAGGCGAATGAGAAGTGGAGGATGTGCGTGGACTTCACAGACTTGAACAAAGCATGCCCGAAGGACTCGTACCCACTACCCAGCATCGACGCGCTTGTGGACAGTGCCTCCGGTTGCAAGGTACTTAGCTTTTTGGATGCATTCTCAGGTTACAACCAGATCAAAATGCACCCAAGAGACGAGAGTAAAACTGCGTTCATGACAGAGACTTGCAGTTACTGCTACAAGGTGATGTCCTTTGGGCTAAAAAACGCAGGCGCCACCTACCAAAGGCTGATGGACAAGGTCCTAGCACCCATGTTAGGGAGGAATGTGTACGCCTACGTGGATGGTATGGTAGTGGCGTCGAGGGAAAAGATGCAGCACGTGGCGGACCTAGAGGAGTTGTTTGTCACCATATCAAAATACCGCTTCAAGCTGAACCCCGAGAAGTGTGTCTTCGGGGTGGAGGCCGGTAAGTTCCTAGGTTTCATGCTCACGGAGAGGGGAATAGAGGCGAACCCTGATAAATGCGCAGCAATCATTGCCATGCGGAGCCCGACATCAGTAAAGGAAGTGCAGCAACTGACAGGGCGAATGGCAGCATTATCAAGGTTTGTTTCTGCGGGAGGAGAGAAGGGGCACCCCTATTTCGAGTGCCTTAAAAGAAATAGTCGCTTTGCATGGACCGACGAATGTGAAGCGGCTTTCATCAAGTTGAAAGAGTACTTGGCGACGCCACCGGTCCTTTGCAAACCAGTAGCAGGCGTGCCCCTCCGGCTATACTTCGCGGTAACAGAACGAGCTATTAGTTCTGTGCTGGTCCAGGAGCAGGACCAAATGCAAAGGCCCATCTATTTCGTGAGCAAGGCTTTACAAGGCCCAGAGACGAGATACCAGCCGCTGGAAAAGGCAGCATTGGTCGTGGTATTCTCGGTCAGGAGGCTCCGCCACTACTTTCACAGTTTTACGGTGGTGGTGATGACGAACCTCCCCATCCAGAAGGTACTACAGAAGCCTGATGTTGCTGGAAGGATGGTTCGCTTGGCGGTGGAGCTGTCGGAGTTTGACATCCAGTACGAGCCCAGAGGATCTATCAAAGGACAGGTATATGCAGATTTTGTGGCAGAGCTCTCGCCCGGGGGCGAACAAGAGGTTGAGGCAGGTTCGCAGTGGTTGCTCTCGGTCGACGGCTCTTCTAACCAACAAGGAAGTGGTGCAGGGATAGTCTTGGAGGGACCCAATGGTGTGCTGATTGAGCAAGCTCTGCGTTTCGCCTTTAAAGCAAGTAACAATTAGGCTGAGTACGAAGCACTGATTGCAGGGATGCTCCTGGCTAAGGAGATGGGCACGCAGAACCTCTTGGTGAAAAGTGATTCACAGCTGATCACGGGACAAGTATCGGGTCAGTTCCAAGCAAAAGACCCACAAATGGCGGCGTATTTAAGGTACGTCCAACTGCTGAAGGGAGCATTTAGTGCTCTTGAGTTGATACATGTCCCACGAGAACAGAATGCCAAAGCTGACCTGCTGGCCAGCTCAGGCAAGGGGGGCAGGCAGAGGACAGTAATCCAAGAGACACTCAAAGCTCCGAGAAAATTTGTGGAAGACAACAGGGTGGACGTCCTCCATATTAGCACTGCGAGAGGGAGGCCAAGGAGTCATCGTTCCTTGACCCAAGGTACGGTAAAGACGCCCCATATCAGCACATAAGCGGACACGCCCGAAGAAGGAAGGCATGCGCAGATATATGCTTTGGCCGAAGGAGACACCTGGATGACGCCATACAGACGGTATCTGGCGGATGGGGTTCTCCCAGCAGAACCAGAGGAGGGCAAGAAGGTTAAGAGGAATGCCGCAAGATACACCCTAGTGGATGGAGTATTGTTCAGACACGGGTTCACCCAGCCTATCCTAACGTGCGTAAGCGGCGACGAGTGCACCAGAATAATGGCGGAGCTACACGAAGGCATTTGTGGGAGACACGTGGGGGGAAGGTCTTTAGCCTCTAAGGTGGTACGCGCAGGTTTCTACTGGCCAACAGTAAAAGAGGATTGCGTGCGGCACGCCCAGCGTTGCAAGCAGTGTCAGAAACACGCTGATTGGCACAAGGCACCGCCAGAGGAGCTGAGATCCATATACAGCCCGTGGCCTTTCCATACGTGGGGGATTGACATCCTAGGTCCATTCCCATTGGCGATAAGGCAGATGAAGTATTTGATCGTTGCCATTGAATACTTCACCAAGTGGATAGAGGCGGAGCCCGTGGCCTAGATTACTGCGCACAAGGTGCAACACTTTGTTTGGAAGAACATTGTGTGTCGTTTTGGCGTGCCTAGGCGGCTGGTATCCGACAATGGAACCCAGTTCGCCAACCAACAGTTTAGGAACCTGTGCGCAGAGGTAGGCATCAAACAAGTGTTCGCGTCAGTCGAACACCCCCAGACTAACGGGCAAGTAGAGTCAGCGAATAGAGTTTTTCTGAGAGGACTAAAGAGAAGGCTAGAAAAAGCTAAAGGAGCGTGGGCGGAGGAAGTGCCAAGGATTGTATGGGCATACCACACCACGCCCCAATCTTCCACCATGGAGACGCCTTTCAGCTTAGTATATGGGTCGGATGCGATGATCTCGGTGGAGATTCACGAAAGCTCGCCACGTTACTAGAATTTCGTGGCTGAAGAATCCAACAAAGAGCGACGGGTGAATCTGGACCTACTGGACGAAGCCAGGGAAGAAGCAAGAATAAAGGCCGAGGCAGTGAAGAGAAGAGTAGAGCGACAACATAGCTCTAAGGTGAAGCCACGACATTTCCAGATTGGCGACTTAGTTATGAGGAAGGCTCACCCATATGAGCTAGAAAATAAATTGTTTCCCAAGTGGACCGGACCCTTCAGAGTTACCGAGGCTAAGGGGAATGGTTCGTACAACTTAGAGACTTTGGAAGGGGGTCCCATTCCGCGCAGCTGGAATGCGGCCAATTTGAAGTTTTATTTTAGTTGAATTATGTAAGTGAGCAGCCATGTAACAATCTTATCGTAGGGGACACTCTTTTTCCCTCTCGGGGGTTTTTTTAACGAGGTCACCCAAATAAAAAGAAAAAGAAGTTCAAGAAAAACCTTGCCTCAGTTTTTTATCTTCTTCCCACTCGAAGTGCAAGACCAAGGGGTAAAGAGATAAAAGACAAAGACTCGAAGTGGCGACAGGTGTCGCCGAACGTATGCGTCGCCAAGAAGGGGACGTCGCCAAGCGTATGCGTCGCTAAGAAAGGGGCGTCGCCAGACGCAGGCGTCGCCAGACGCAGGCGTCGCCAAGAAACATAACGGAGGAAACGCGCACAGTATGTTAGAAGAAGCGAATGTAGACAAAAGTGTGCAAAAATAAGGGAGCGGCGTTACAGAAATCAAAACATGGCGCGAGAGTTAAGATTACAAATAGAGTTGGAGATGAAGGCGAATGAGACAAATGAGGCAAACATGTACGTGCCCTATGCTCGTACGAAGAGTACAAACAGGCCACCTTTCAGGTGCCTCTGGAGTCTGGATGGGAGGAGGACGAAGCTCCGTTCTCAGTCCTTAGCGCCTGGGTAAGCTGTGACCTCTGTTGCCGGTTTATCTTCGAACCTGCACCGAAGAAAACAAGCATGGTGAAGGCACCACAAGACATGACATGCAAAGATTTAGCAAAGATGAAGAGCGGGAGGTTCTAAGGTAATCTCTCGTACATATATATTTCTCCAAGGCTTCGGCATTGTACTCCAAACTAATCAAAGCGACAGCGTCAAAGCCCCCGCCTCAGCCAAGATCCGGCATGCCACATGGTCGTTCAAGGGTAGCCTCTTGAAAGGCTTGGACTTCAAGGCTCTCGTTTCCCTTACCCAGTACAGTGGAAAACCATCCAAGGCGGAAAACACGAGATCGGAACAGCAAACTTTGAAAAATCTACCCTTCCACCCTGTGAAGGAGTTCTGGAAGGGAGTTAGGAGAACCCTGCCGGGAACGTTGCTGAGGGTCACCCAGAGGTTGTTCCTTTGCCTCTTCACCTCAAAGAAGTGAAGAAAGATGTCAACCGAGGGAGCGCACCCCAGGAAGCCAAAGAGTATGTCAAAGGCTTTGACGAAAGCCCAGCTATTAGGGTACAATTGGGCTGGAGCAGCGTTAATCTCTGTCAGTAGTTCCCTCTCGAACCTGGAGAAGGGCAGGCGCACGCCGATGCTTTTGAAGACCACCTGGTAGAAGTAGAAGAAAGAGACCCCGTCGTTGGCCCGTTCGTCTCTGCACACCGGCTCCCCTAAAGTGCAAGGGAGCACGATGATATCGTCATCATGCCTCTTCGCAAAGGCACGATGATCGTAGGAGCACGAATCCCCCATGTGTTCCCTTACGGCCCTGGTGGAGAGTAAGTTGGAGCATTCGTCGAGGAGCTCGCGCGAGGCCCATGCATAAAGATCCTTGGGGTTAACCCTAGGAGGAGGAGCATGGGAAGACATGTCGGCGCAAAGTATCAGCGAAAGAGCTGGAAGATCGAAGGAGAATAACGCGTTAGGAGTGCGGGAGGAAAAACGCCAACTAGAAAGAACGCAGAAGGAGCTCTTTGTGTAGCGGAGCAAGGAGGGTGCGAAAACACAGAGACGATGGATGCAGGTACCAGATTTCGAAGATCTAAATATTACAGTTGGAGCGCCAAGTGACGCAAACGGGAGCACGTGAATGGCACTCTGCGATCGAGCCATGTGTCAGAGGATGGGAGGATGATCCTAGCGTCACTGGTTAACATTCAGGAAACGTCGCGTCGACAGAATGCCCAAGGGTACGATGCACCGTCGAGAATGGGAGCATCTTGTTAGAAGCTCAGAAAATGTCAAGATCAAGTCAGGTGAGGGAAGATCCCATAAGCCATACGGGAAATGCCACGTGGATGGCGCGGGCGAGACCTTAAGCTTTCCGCTACGGCAAGTGTCGCGCCCCAGGTGTAGACCAGAGTCAAAGTCCAAGTCAATGCAAAGGCCAAAGTCAACAGGTTGATCGCACCAGGCATCACCAAGACGTTGGAAGCGTCGCCAGTATAAGACGTTGGAGACGTCGCCAGTGTAAGGCATCAGCGGCGTCGCCTCCCCGATACCCAAAGGAAGGAAAGACTGTGGAGGGAGACGAGTTCGCCAGAAGTAACGGCGTCGCCTCCCCGATACCCACAGGTAGGAAAGACTGTGGAGGGAGACGAGATCGCCAGAAGCTAGAAGCCAAGTTAGCCACCGGCAGGGTTGCTCCCCGATACCCATGGGAGAGAAAGACCATGGAGGGAGCAACCCCATGGGGGCTTCGAGCCTTCCCGGTGCTTGGCGTTTCTAGACACCCTGAGGACGATACGGCGCTGCTGTAGCAGACCTCTCCTTAGGCGTGGGCGCCAAGCACCCCGAATTAAGGGACAGATCACTTTGGTGTTTGAGACACTCCATGGACGATACAACGCTGTTAGACAGGCCTCTCCATGGGTGTGGGCACTGAAGCGCGACTTTGTCCCAAGTGTTTAAGACCCAGAGCAGGTCTCAACTTTTGCGTTTGCAGCAATGGCGGAGTGGCCGGCGCCTTCACGAGGCAGAGGCCTCATAGATACGAAGGCTGAGCAGGTTTGAGGTACACGTTAGAAGTGAGGCGCCGGATGTACAGGATCGCCCAACACAGCGAAAGAAACGGGTAAAAGTACAGGTAAAGCGATTGAAGCATACAAAAATGAAGAACGAAGGTGAAAATATATGCCAGACAGTGCTCAACGCCTCAGAAGTATGCAAGCGTTATACAAAACCCGTTGTTCCAACAAAGTGCAAATGGTTCAAAAGATTTACAAGTTTATCAAAGGTTGGCAAGAACGAATATAAAGCACAAAAAGTAAAGGTGGCAGCTGAGAGTTGGCGTTTCAGTCATCCAATTCGAGAGGCACGACTCGTCCGTCGACGACATGGTGGGTGGGATCGCAATTAGAAACATTGATCCCCAGGTTCTCGCAGGCGGCCTGGGCCAAAGCCTCCTTGAATCCCTCCTCGAAGGTGCCGGCCATGTCATCAATGAGTGCCTTCTTGACCTTCTCCAACTCCTCGATGGTAGAGTCCCTAGAGGCCACCTGCTTCTCCAGAGCCTCGTTCTCAACTCGGAGCCTGTTGACCTCAGTTTGCAGCTTGTCATGGTCAACTTGGAGAAGGCCCAATGCCTTGGCCTTGGTAGCCATCTCCTCCTCCATCCACTCCAGTCGTTTCGCCTGCCCATAGCACTGATCCTCCAAGTCCTTCTGAAGCTCTTCGGAAGCTTCAGCCATGTCCTGGAGATCCGTTATTTGAACTTGGAGAGACACTTCCAGGACGTAGAAATCAGCCTGAAATTCCATCGCCTCATCCAGTTGCCTGTCAGCCTCCTCCTTGGCCTCTTGGGCCGACATCAGAGAGGCTTGATAGGCCTCATTTTGGCATCCCAAAGCTTCCTTCTCCCCCTTCTGAGTGGCCACTTCTTCTTTCAGGGCCTGGAGGGCTCGTGTATTTGAAGCAACATTTCTAGCTTGGGCGCGCCAATCAAGGGTCACGGCCTAGAAGGCTCCCAAATGATAGGGCATTCCTTCTCTCCTGTCGGAGCCTTCTGGCATCAACCCTCCGTTGAAGCCCCTCATCAGATGCATGATTGGAGGAGGAATGGCAATAAGCTCTGGGGCAACAGAAACGGAGGCGGGAGCAGCAGAGACCTCTGCTGGTGGTGGAGGTGGAGCAGACTCGGCCCCTTCGCCTTTTTCCTCTTGGACTATTGTGGGTTGGGGAGAGGTGGCGCTAGGGGGATTGTCCCTGAAGGACTCCCCTCCCTGTGGGGATGCTGCTGGTAGGATGGGAACCCTAGCAGCCTTTCTCCTCTTGAAGACTACCCCACCGTCGGAGTCTTCGTCATTGGAGAGGACCTCCAACACCCTCTTCCCTTTGTCAAGGGGGGTTGGAGCAGGTGAGGAGGCCACGACCAGTGGGACTGCGGCGATGGGTGGAGGTGAATTGGGTGTTTGAAGTGTTTGGGGGCTACGTGGGGGTGGTGAAGATGGGCCTAGTGGAGTTTCGGTGGTGGTTGGTGTTGGTGAGGGCGAGGATAATGGGAAGTTTGGGTCAGCAGTGGGGGTGGTGGAGGCGCCAGCCTTAGGGGCACGAGCAGCCTTCAATGCTCTCGCCAAGACCATCCTCTTAGATGAATCCATCACTGATCCTACATTCAGACAAACCAAAGAACAGAAGTTAAAGCCACATCAGGCCAAGCACAAGGCGTCAGTTACACACAAGGCACAGAATGCCAACCCCACTGCCAACGCAGTTATACAGATCCACAAGGCACGCAGGCAAATGAAATATAAAGCGTACGAATAAACACTTAGCAACGAGGGAAACATGTGGAGAAGGCCAGCAGTATAAGCATGATGCAATAAAGCACAGATAAGAAAGGAAGAACAAAAACGCAACAAGGAACGAGCCTCCCTACCAAAATAGGTGGACAGGGTGTGCGCGTTGTATTCACACGCTATGAGCTTCAGCGTGTCAAAAACGATCCCCAGGCCAGCCAAGGCCTCACATACCCCTTTATCAGCGGAGGACATCTCATCCAGGGCCTTAGGCTTGAGCAGCTTGGGATGCTCTGTCCAGTATAGGGGAAAGCCATCCAAGGCTGTGGGGTCCCGTTTGGCGCAGCACACCCTAAAGAATTTCCCTTTCCAACCCTTGTATGAGTTCTGGAAGAGGGAGAGGATGATCCTACCAGCGATCCCGAAAAAGCTTACCCAAAGGTTTTCCCTTGTTTCTTCACCTCGAAGAAATGAAGAAAGACGTCCACAGAAGGGGGAACGCCCAGATGGCCGCAGAGGATTTGAAAAGCTCGGACGAAGGCCCAGCTATTAGGGTGCAGCTGGGCGGGGGCCGTGTTGATCTTCGTGAGGAGTTCCCTCTCGAAGGGTGTAAATGGAAGGCGCACACCCACGCGTTTGAATACTGTTTGGTACATGAAGAAAAAGGGGGCCCTATTCCTAGGCCTATCATCCACACATACGGGTTCCCCCGGTGTGCCGTGGCGAACGGAGATGTGGGCATCGTGGGTGCGACAGAAGGCGTTGAAGTTGTATAAATGAGGGTCACCCCGATGGTTCTCCACATCCTCGATGGTTGTCAAGGTGGTACATTCATTTAAGAGGTCATCAGAGGCCCATTTGTAGAGGGCCTTGTAGTCGATCTTGGGGGGAGAACTGGGCTTCGTTCTCGAGCGCACCATGATGCGATTAAATAGCTGAAGAAAGAAGAAAGGAAAAGGGTTTTAACAAGCAAGCCCAAGGTAGAAAGGGGAAGAGAAACCCTAGAAAACGCCACCTACACGAAGAAACCCAGAAAGAGGGAGAAGAGAGCGTAAAAGCACGATGAGAGAAAGAAATGTGGAAATACAGAAGCACAGACAGTCCCAGGCAGTTCATACACAGCAATGCAACGCAATGAAGAAGAAGAGTCAGCAAGGGCAGGAAAAATCGTACCTTTGAGCGTCGAAGTAGGGGAGGAATGGAAGCGCGAAGGAGAGAGCAGGGATTGCAGAGAAAGAGCTCGAAGGAGATGAACAGTGCGGGAATGCAGAGAGAGGGGATGAAACAGTGGTTTCGAGCGCAGAGTTTGGGGAACTTAAACGTTACGAGGAGCGCGAGGGGCAACAGATGGTGACCGTGCGATGAGGCCACGTGTCGCAGGATTAGGCGCTGAATGGGAGCGCAAGAGACTCTTGAGGCTGACCGCGTGATGAACCACGTGGCGAACAATTAAGCGTGGCCCCAAAAGGTGGCTT
Organism: Phaseolus vulgaris; assembly: GCF_000499845.2. Lineage (NCBI taxonomy): Eukaryota > Viridiplantae > Streptophyta > Magnoliopsida > Fabales > Fabaceae > Phaseolus > Phaseolus vulgaris. Next base: position 13,818,160 of record NC_023753.2, read on the forward strand.
TCCCCGTTTCAGAGGATGTCCAATCAGCCATTAAGAGCACCCCAATGGTTCAGAGAATGTCACGTCAATAGTTTGAGGAGTGCCACGTCACCAAGAATGACACGTCACCAGGATGCCACGTGGATGGCGTGGGCGAGGCCTTAGTCTTTTCGCTGAAAACTAGTCATCAGCTTAAGACTGGGGGGCTTGTGTACCGTCCCGTACCCGGGTGTTGACAAAGTCAAGGTCAAAGTCAGCGTCGAGGTCAAAGTCAACATGAGGCGTCGCCTAGGTGAGGCAACGCCAAGTGCAAGCATCGCCAAGGCAGGGCGTCGCCAAGAGGAAGCGTCGCCAAGGTAAAATGTCACAAGAGCAAGGCAACCACAGTGTCGCTCCCCGATACCCATGGTTAGGAAAGACCATGGAGGGAGTGACGCCATGGGAAGGCCTCAAACCCCGATAACCCGGGGTAGCGATAAAGGGAAGAGAAAGGTGGCTTCAAGGCCATAGTACTAGCGTCAGTGGAGAGCAATCCGACTCGCGAAGTGCCCATGTCACCCCATAGAGGCCCCTGGGATAGATACGACTAATGAGGAGGGTCACGCCCAGGGCAGCCAGGTGCAGGGTACGAGAGGAAGGTAGATACGCTCTCAAAGCAAGTGACTAGAGGTTTAGGGGCATGAGTTGGCACCCAAAAAAGTCACTTCTTGCGCCAGATGCACTCCAAGGAAGGAGGACTCACACGACGAAATACCCCTAAGTTGGGTCGCGGTGCTGTGAGGCCCTCCACGTGTAATAGCAACCAAGTCATAACAGAAACATCAATTTGTCAGGTATAAGGTAATTAAAGCTATTTAAATTAAAGTTTACGTTTCGAGCATTTAAGGTACTTTAAATGCTTCGAGCAGTTTAAACGTCTTAAAGGCGCTGAACGTTTCACAACCTTAAATGCGCTTTAAGACGCTTTAAATGCGAGGATCGTTTAAATAGAACCTTGAATGTTGGAAACAGGGTTCGAACTTTTGGCAAACTTTCCCAGAATACACTCTAGTTGCTTGCTCGAGTCTTGAGGCTACGCACAAGGGACTAGAGAGAGGTTGTTTGCCAGAGGGAGAAAAGATACATGACACATAGTTCTTTCGACCACCTTCAGAGTGCCATTCACGGTGCTCCGATACGGAGGTGCAGAGTTTTTGGTGTTTCTCGCTAGCTGACTTGAGCGTCGGAGTGCAAACGGCCGCTAGGGCGCCCTTTTGTCCTTCTTTGCAGGTATCCACAGGTAGCCAGAGGGAAGGTGACCCTAGTTGATGGGCAAGGTTGCGCACAAAGACGTCCCAGGTCAACCGGCCGGAACAAAATTACACACAAAACCACCAAAGAAGTGACCTTGATCCCCTCAAGAAACACACTTCCTTTGGCTCAGCACACACCAAGAATGTTGATCTTGACAACCTCAAGAGCATACAACCCTTCTTGGCTTTACAACACCAGAATTTACAAAGTATTCAGAACGAATTACACTGAATGCTGATGTGATTCCACTAGCACAATTAGAATGATTCTTGACATTCTTAGGAATCATCTTAAGTTGGTTAAGAGCTAGGCACTTTATCATAGAAATGGATCAAGGTTCTATGAACAAGAACTCACCAAAACTAGTGCCAAAACACAAACTCATATAGAAGTTCCAATTATTGTCAAATTGAACCAACAAAAAGAGGTAAAAACCAAAGGCACCGAATAGAATTGAATGAAAACAACTTTGAACCGAACAAAATGAAATTAAAGCCAAGAAAACTGAATAGGAAAGCTGGAAACAGAAAAGTACCGAATCAAACACAAAGAAGAATAAGAACAGCTGCTGGAAAACTTAAAGCCGAACTAAAAAAACAACAAGGAATAAGCTAAGACATGGAATTAACAAAGAAGAAAGGAAGGAGAAGAGAATTGCTCATGAAGATGGATGAATGATGAATGATCACGCCACTAGAAGTGTGGTTGCTCCTAGATGAGTGTGCTGCCACCACTTGAGGACACCATGGATCCTTCAAGATAAGACTAGAGAAGAAGGCTTAAAAGCTCTCCAATGCTCACTCCAATTTTGAGTATAGTTTCTTTAGATAAATTCAAATCTGAAATTTACAAAGAGAGCATCTCTATTTATAACCTAAGGTGCTGAAATGTAAGCTACACAAATTCAAAAACTCCCTCCTAAAAAGCTTCTTGAATTGGCGCCTAAAACAAAGCATGAGGAAGGTGTGACCTCTTCCTTCACTTTGGCACCTCCTTTTCTACTCCTACACCTATCTACTAACACACCCCCCCCCCCTAAGACTCCTAACTAAAGACTAAAAGATGCTTTAACAATAGAGGTTTCTAATGTTTCCCTCTAAGCACCTTCAAACAATATTCTTTATTATTTAAAACTTGGCCTTGCCCTTCATAGGATGGACTTGGGCTTGGGCTTGGGCTTTGGGCTTGGGCCTCTCTTTATTTAATGTCTTCTTTTAATTTTGAGAAGACTAGAAGGAAGAACTTCAAGTGTGATGGTGAATTGCCTCTTCCTTCATTAATAAAAACCTCCTTTACTTGACTCTCATCAGGTTTTATGAAGATATCAGCCAGTTGCAGTTTTGTTTCAATGAACTTCACTTCACAATCTCCATTGTTCACATGATCTCGTATGAAGTGATGGCGAATCTCAATGTGCTTAGTTCTTGAATGCTGAATCTGATTTTTGGTTAGATTTATAGCACTTGTGTTGTCACAAAGCAAAGGAACCTTGTTGATCTTCAATCCAAAATCTTCAAGCTGTTGTTTAAGCCAAAGAATTTGTGTACAACAGCTTCCAAAAACAATGTATTCAGCCTCTGCAGTAGAAAGAGCCACACACGCTTGCTTCTTACTATGCCAAGAGATGATGCTTGATACAAGAAGATGACAAGTGCCACTTGTGTTTCTTCTGTCTAGCTTACACTCTGCAAAATCAGAATCTGAATAACCAATTAAGTGTATAGAAAAGTGAGAAGGATACCATAGACCAACATTGGTTGTTCCTTTGAGATATTTAAGAATCTTTTTTGCATCTTTGAAGTGAGATTCCTTTGGATTTGCTTGATATCTTGCACAAAGACGTACAACAAACGTGATATCCGGTCTACTTGCCATGAGATAGAGTAAGGAACCAATTAAACCTCTGTATTTTATTTGATCTACCCCTTTTCCAGCAACATCTGCATCCATATAACAACTTGAAGGCATAGGTGTGCTTGCTTCCTTGCAAATTTCCATTTCAAACTTCTTGAGAATTTCTTTGCAATATTTTGATTGACATAGAAAGATTCCATCCTTTGTTTGTCTAACCTGCAATCCAAGAAAGAAAGAAAGTTCCCCCATCATAGACATTTCAAACTCACCTTGCATAGCTGCCACAAATTTTTCACACAAACTGTCTTGTGTAGCACCAAAGATGATGTCATCAACATAGATTTGCATAAGGATAATTTCAGAATTTGACTTCTTGATGAAGAGATTTTTGTCAATCATTCCTCTTTCATAACCATGTGACAAAAGGAAATTGCTAAGCCTCTCATGTAGAAGTTTGAGATAGAGCTACGTGTAGAAACACCTCCTTTATCTACCCAATGATGTTCTCCACTGACAGATCTTTTGGTATTCCCCATTCTTTAGGTAACTCACTCTGCTGTAGAATTTCAATCGGTTGTTTCGATGAATCAACCAGTTGTTTTTCTGCACAGCAGTTCAGCTTCTCCAGATTGATGTTCTGCTCATCCTCTTCTGTGTTGTTCTTTGAGACTTGAATGCTTTTGTGATCAACTTCATCAAAGACTACATGAACAAATTCTTCTACAGTCATGAGCCTCTTGTTGTAGATCCTATAAGCATGACTATTTAGGGAATAGCCAATAAAGATTCCAAGATCAGCTTTTTCATCAAACTTTCCTAGGTTTTCCTTTCCATTATTTAGAATAAAACAGCTGCAACCAAACACTCTTAGGTGACTGATGTTTGGTTTCCTTCCATTGAAGAGTTCATAGGGAGTTTTCTTCAAGATTGGCCTTATTAGCACTTTATTCATCACATAGCAAGAGGTGCTAACAACATCAACCCAAAAATACTTGGGTAAGGAGGATTCACTTAGTATGGTTCTTGCTAGTTCTTCAAGAGATTTGTTCTTTCTTTCCACTACACCATTTTATTGAGGGGTCCTTGATGCAGAGAAGTTGTGTAGGATCCCCATCTTCTCACAGAACTTGCTGAATTTCTCATTTTGAAATTCCCCTCCATGATCACTCCTTATAGAACCAATGTTTCTGTTTTTTTTTTTTTTTTGTAACCTTCTAGAAAGCTTTTTGAAGGCAGAGAAGGCATCACTCTTTGATTCTAAGAAGAGAGTCCATGTGTACCTAGAGAAATCATCCACAATTACAAGAGCATAATAGTTGCCACCAAGACTCATGGTTCTTGAAGGTCCAAACAAATCCATATGGAGCAGCTCAAGGGGTTTTAAAGATGAAACAACATTTTTAATTTTGAAAGAATTTTTAACTTGTTTCCCCTTTTGACAAGCTTCACATATGTGGTCCTTCTCAAACTTAAGCTTGGGCAACCCAATCACAAGATCTTTTGAGATTAATTTGTTTAAGTGATTCATGTGAATGTGAGCAATTCTTTTATGCCATAACCAAGATTCATCATGCTTAGAAAGAAGACAACCTATAGAACAAGGAGAAGAAATATCCAAGAGATAGACATTGTTGATTCTCTTACCAATCAACATTACCTCTTTTGAGTTAGGAAGGTAGATTTCACAAGAGTTTGTCTTGGAGATTACTTGATAGCCTTTGTCACATAGTTGGCTAAAGCTGAGCAAGTTGTGCTTTAGTCCCTCTACATACAAGACATCATGAATGATCAAGATACTCTTATCTCCTATAGAGCCTCTTCCAAGAATTCTTCCTTTGTTGTTATCTCCATATGTTACATGGCCTTCTTGTTTGAAGGTGATGCTTACAAACTTTGATTTATCTCCTCTGTCATGTGTTTAGAGCAACCACTGTCCAGATACCACTGTTGCATGCTTTCCATCAAATTTCCCTACAAAGTGAAATTTCAAGTACAAAGATTTGATCCCCTTTTAAATGTGGGTCCTTTTAATTTACATTCATCACTGGAAACTCCAGAAGCTTTAGGAATCCATTTCATAATGCCTTTAGGTACAAAATATTTCCTAATTTTACAGAATCTGACAGAATGGCCTCTTTTCATGCAGTAGAAGCATGTAACAACCGGTTGTTTCGATAGAACAATCGGTTGTTTTTCTGGCAGTTTCGAAAATGGCTTTGAAAACCTGTTTTGCTTGTTCTGTGGATTACAACCTAATCCAGCTTTTCCAAAAACACAATTTTGAGATGCCAAGATATTCTCAAAGATGGATTTACCCTTTGAAAGCTTATCCACAGTCTTTACAAGATAATGAACTTTTTTTTCAAGATTTTCACAATTTTCACAAATAAGAGTGTCACACTTGCTAGAAGAGTTTTTGTAAAGGATTTCAAGGTTTTCAAAATCTGTTTTTGAATTTTCTAATTCTTCTTCCAGTGATTTGACTCTGTTTTTAAGCCAGTTGTTCATTCCCTTCAACCGATTGTTCAAGAGAGCCAATCAGTTAGCTTCTTCATGTGTTTCTTGAAAAGCTTGAAGCAATTGACTGTAATTTTCAACATTTGAAGAATTAGAGGAACTTACACTGCTTGAATCATCTTCCTTTTTGGCCATGAAGCATAGATTGAGACCTTTTTTATTTTGTCTCCTTTTTCTTCTTGTCTTTGATTTCTTTATTTCAGTGGTTCTCTCATGAGTTGCTTTGAGTGTATCCCACATCTCCTTAGCAGATTCACACTTCGATATCCTGAAAAATTCTTTAGAATCCAAAGCGGACGTTATTATATTTTTGGCACAGCAATCAAACTTGGCCTTTTCACTTTATTCATTAGTCCATTGGGACCAAGGTTTTTTAATAAAAGATCCATTCTTTTTAATCTTTGGAATGAAATGGCCATTTTCAATTGCATCCCAAATCCCTTGATCAATGGATTCAACAAAGATTTTCATTCTAGCCTCCCAATACTTATAATTCAAACCACAAAACAAAGGTGGTTTGTTAATTGAAGCACCTTCCTCAAAAGATAGTTTTCCAGCCATTGAAAAAGAGTTTAGAATCAAACTAGAGTATTTTTCAAGTACCAAGCTCTTGATGCCCATTGTTAGATTGTAAAACGAGAGGGGGGTGAATTGTTTAAAGGGGCTTTCGAAAAAAATTTAAGCTAGAATGAAATTCTTTGCAAAAAAACCATATTAGGAATTCAGTGAGACAAGAAACAAAGCACAAAACAGCAAAGCACCAGAAAAACAATAAGTTGTTTCTTCGAAACAATCGGTTGTTTATACCAGCAAAACAACAACATCTGAATTTAAATGAGTTTAAGGGAAGAAAGAGATACACAAATAGTTTACACTGGTTCACTCTTAAACCAAGAGCTACATCCAGTCCCTAGAATCCACTAGGCAATCCACTAAGCAATCAATTACAGATTACACACAAAACCACCAAAGAAGTGACCTTGATCCCCTCAAGAAACACACTTCCTTTGGCTTAACACACACCAAGAATGTTGATCTTGACAACCTCAAGAGCACACAACCCTTCTTGGCTTTACAACACCAGAATTTACAAAGTATTCAGAATGAATTACACTTGTTACAGAATGAACTGAAATCAATACAAATGTAATCCTATTCCACTCTCTCTTGAGAAAACCAAAGTTGGATAGTGAAAATATCAAATCTAGAAAGCAATCTCTGAAAAACTCAAATCTTTTTTTCTCTTTTCTTGTTTGTTATAAAACATTAACAAACTATTTATAGCTTTCAAATATTGGTCAAAGCATTTAAAACAGGAGCGCATTTAGTTTGAAAAACATTTAAAGCACACTCAACTAACAAAACAGATTCTGTTAGGATTTTCAAACAAACAATCGATTGATTGCTCGAAACAATCGATTGTTTTGGTTTGACAACAAGTCAACCAACCAAAACAGTTTTCAACCTTTTCAAAAACACCTAAGAGTAAAACAATCGGTTGTTTCGACAAAACAACAAGTTGTTTTTCACTTAGTTTGAAAAACACTTTAAACTTAAAAGATTTGAAAACACTTTAGCTTTAGATTCAACAAAGAGTGGATTACACAGATAAACTACCCAGATCCTACTATAAAACACAACAGCAACTTCAAGCAACTTTAGCCTTCCATCAAACACTAGGATTTGGATTTTTCAAAGCTTTTTATCACACTTGATTCAACACATTTGGTGTTCTGTAGATAAGATTTGGTATTTGGGACAAAGAAATGGCTAGTGTAGTTGGTATTGTGATTAGCCAATAGCTCTAAAACAAAAAAAAGAACCTGCATTAGGAACTCCATAAATATGAGAGCGTGATATAGCGAGTGTTAATAATTTTGTTGTTCCAATGATTTAATCATAACTCTATTTGACAGTGATTCAGCAGGCGAACTATTGTGTACTTGAGAGAGAGAGATTAGAAAAAAAGTGATGGTCGTGTCATGGTTTGCATTGGATGGAGGTGTATGCTAGTGGAAAGAACGAATCCTAATTTCTTCTTGTCTTCTTGTTTGAACTTCCAAAGGGTGAAAGAAAACATTAAATTGGGTGGAGACATGGTTGGAGGGTTAGATTTAAAGCAATATATAAAGGAAGTAAAATGGGTTGGTCTCAGAAATGCATGCACACATAATACTAGCATAAGAAGAAGAAGATGGTAATGGTAATGGTAATTATTTGTATGGAGTTTGTTATTGAGATTGATTATATTTAAAATTTACTTAGTTTGAAAACATAAGAATTTGTGATTCTTTTATAAGCAAAATAGATTATAGATGTAGAAACATCATGCATGAGCTTTTTCTTTTTTACTTGAATTAAGTTATTTGGTTGAGTTGAGGAGAGAAGATAGGATACCTTAGACTCTTAAGTAGTGGGAGGTAGGTCCTTAATCCATCCATGAAATGGAAAGGTAAGCCTCCACTGTCTCTATCTCTTCTTTTTTTCCTACTTAAAACCACCTGAACTTAACCATTTCATTTACTGTGTAAAAAGAACTAATATAAATTATTAATGTTAACCTACCTGTGTGCAATTGAGAAAACAAGTATTGAAATTGGACTTTTGATGAAGATCAAAGTTGGGCTCAGAAAAGCATGTGAGTAAGTTTATATTAAAATTTATTTATGTTGATAATAGTGATTAGACTAAGAGTTAGGTAGTGCTGGTTAGATTACAAATTAATTTATTTATGAACTAAGTTTAATTTGTAGAGAAGTTTATTTCAATTCCTTTTCTTTTTCAGATTGGAGCTGATAGATTTAAGATTCCAGATGTTCTTTTCAATCTGTCCCTAGTTCAAGTAGGTGGCTTGCATGCATAGAAGTGATTAGTTTGTCTTGTTCATTTAATATAAATCATTTAGATATTTCATGTTCTTAGAAATAGGTTAAGGATTTCTTGCAAGGTTAAAGGAAAAAACCTTTAATGTACTAAGGACTTTAATCACGTAGAGGCGAGGTGATGTGCGAAAAGACACGTCCCACTAAAGATTGTTGTTAAAAATTGAGTGAAAAGACATCTTTAACAAATTATTAATCTAAATCTATGGTCACACTGAGTAATAGGATTCTTGCTTAATAACTTGCAATGTCATAAGTTTTCTGTATATAAAATAATTAAATAACTCAGTATATAGCTTCAATAAGCAATATTAACATAAAAATAAATAATGATTCAAGCCATATAAATTTTGAAAAAGAAATAATTCAAAGACATAATGTCAATACACATAGCAATGTCCTATATGTGAAAATCTTTTCCTTTTGGATGTGTGATGTAAAAATGTTTTAAAAAAATTTAACGCAATTTTCTCCCTCTCTTCCCCTTGTGCCACGATCAAATCTTGTGGCTGGTGGTCCTTTATTTTTTATGTTCTGTCTGGTCCATTTTTTGTTATGCTTCTATTTTGTTCTGCAGTTCTTTAACATATTTCTGTTCTTTCCTTTTGTTTACTAATTTTCTTATTGTGTCAATGTTGTACAGTCAATTCCTGACATGGAGAGTTTCGCTGAAATTGCTCCTTCAGTTCGTGGCCTTCCTCAAATGGTAATTTATTAAACTTAATGCGTATTTTTTTAAAGTACCTAACTTGCTTTTGCTGATTGCTTTACCATTTTATAGGTCATTGAAAGCATTAAAAGTGTGATGCCGACATGGGAACAGAGTTGTTTAGTAGTATACTGGTAAAGTTGATTTATATTTTATTTCTTTTTCTTTTACTCTGTGTACACACACATACACTCACACTCAAGTAGTTCTTATTTAGTTTTCCAAGTTCACTTTTTGTGTAAAAAGAGATACAAAGGCATCCTTTTTTATGGAGTATCATGGTTGCAGTTGTTTGGATGGATGGAAGTGTTGCCCAAGTTTTCATTTCAGGAACATGCATCATAACTTGTGCTTTTATCTTGATTGCAATTTTATTTGAGTTGTTTTTTTAGTCAAATGACCTTTTACCCAGAACTTAACTGACAATTATTTGTTGAAACCATGATGTACATATTTATTATGTATAGTCTATCATCACTTGATAGGTTTTTGAAGCATTCATATCAATATCTTTACCTGGTAAATTAAAATTGATTTCTTTTATCACATGCAGCTTGCTGGTGGTACAGCTTCAATGCAACAAATGAAGGAGAGACTTGAGAAAGACTTGCTAGAGGTATATATTTCAACAAATGAGTCATTGTCTATTTTATTTTATTCAGAGTGCAAGGCTTTATAAGAGGGACTTGTAAATTTGTCTATAAATTTTATAATTTATTTGCTGAAGCTTTTGTCTTCACCTTTTTTGTAGATTATAATTAAGTACCTTTGATTTCTCTAGAAGGCTTGTGGAGCTTTTTTACTTTTATTTAAAAAAAAAAATCAACTTCTTGTTACTTCCAAATATAATATTGAAGGAAAATCTATACTTTTGATTTCCTTTAGGTCTTTCTTCAGTGGAACTTTCATATGCAAGGCATTGAAGATATTTATATATATATATATATATATATATTCTTTCCTCTCTTTTGGGATGAAATTTTGTGTGACTTTTTAAGTTATTTTTTTTTCTGAAATCTGTTAAAAACCAAGAATTGAAAAGAGACATGAAAGATTTTTATTGAATAGGATGAAAGAACAAGAAATATGAGACTATCTTGTTCCTCCTAGGGTCATTTTTCCCTTTGCAAAGGCTTTCTCCTTTCATGTGAAGCTAAGGCTCATCTACAAATGAACATATGTATACATGTCTTCTATCCTTCTTCCCTGTTTATACATGACTAACACCTATTCAACTAACAAACTCATTAATATTCGAACTATCTTAACCCTTAGATCTTAAGAGAACGATGTTAACGACAAAGAAAAGCGCGTAATATTTGAGATATGAGAAAACCCATAAAAACATTCAAACCGTCCATGCAAAAAAACACAATATTCAATACCCTTTTCTTAATATAATGGTACAATCTTGAGTCTCTTTACATGGTTAGGATCATAGGATCACAGTGCAGTAACAAGGGTTTAGAAACCGCCCAGAATATCGGGGTTTAGGAAACCCGTTGGGAAGTAATTACCAATTCTAGGGGTTTTTAGAAATCGTCGGTAATTTGTTAGCTATCTATCAGGGCAAAAATAAATCACAGGTAACGTACTTAGCTAGGTTAAAACTTCCGAAAATGCTAAATATAATCCCTCTTAAAAATATATTTTTTTAGCAATTTTTGGGATATCAGTTATCTCTTTTTCTTTCTCAACTTCTCTTAGTCGATATTATCTTGAGTAAATATTTTCAATACAGACTAATATTTTGTATTATAATTTTTACTGTAGTTTTAAAATTGTAGGATAAGGATAGACTCACTGACGTGAGTTGACTTTATATGGTTCCATTTTAGAGGTGACACTTTACTTATGATTGAGATTTTAACAAGTATATGGTGAGACCTAGGGAAGATCTCCACTGAACACAAACTTAACCAACTGGTTAAGTAAGTGTGAAAGTTCACTTCCAAAGGCAAAGAGGAAAATCACATAATAGGATGAACATGATGTATGGTGCGGAATATAAAAGACATGAAAGGAAACACAAGATATGGAAGCAAACCGAAATGGAAATGAAACAAAACAAGAATACAAACACAAAGATAAAAGTGTAATGGAAAATGGAAGAAAGGATGAAGGAAAGAAAGTTTATGGTGATGAAAAGAGAGTGGACACGCTACTTGGAGTGTGGTTTCCTCCAAGATCAGTGTAGAGGGTCACCACTTAAGAGCTCTCAAACTCACTGAAGATAAGACTTATTGCTAGAGCAAACAATCCTCACACAATTTGTGCAGTGTTTTCCTTCTTCTATAAAATTCAACATGAAAATACCAGGAGGAAGGCACCTTATTTATAGGAGATGGTGCCTTGAAAAGAAATTATGGAATAGAAATAAAAAAATGAAAACATACAGGATCAGAGTAAGAAAATAAAAGAATAAGAAAAAAATACTAAGAATAAGAAAAGGGTATATTATGATATATATCGGCTTAGCTATAATCACTAGAATTCCTATATACTAAGTATAAAGATATAGAAATTCTAGTAATTATAGACTGTCTTTTTTAATAAAAATTAAAAAAAAATCAAAATAGACAAATAGAAAACAAGAAGCAAGGGTAGGATGGTAAATGTATGAAGGGGCTTCCTTTAGGGTTTGTCTAAGTCAAAACCACGCCTTAGGCCACTTCTTCTAGAAACTAGGTCAAAAACAAACTAAAATGATAACTACACCCCCTATTATGCTAAATGTACCTATTCTAGCCTATATTGCTATTTGGACCCCTAAAGTGAGCCCAATTTATTTACAACTTGTTTTATTCTTAAGAAGACCAAAAGGAAGAACATTTGATGTTCTGGTTTTTGCCTATTTCTCCTTTTGGTGAGGTCTGCTAGATCCTTGGTGGGATTTTCACTTGAAAGTTGAGATGACTTCTCATAGTGTGAATGGTAATTTGAGTCCTTGGTCATCTCCTTGTTGGCTTGGATTGTATCATTCCCCCCTTAGTTTGAGAGAATTCGACCTCGAATTTAGAACTCTTGTAGATAACATAGTTAGTTTGTTCACATATAAAAGAGTGCAAGGTGTCGAAAGTGAAACAAACTTATGTTCTTTGAGCTTGGAGAGTTCAAAAGGGCAAGCTCTTCGTACAAGCCATGTTGGGAAAAAATATTTGGGGATGAAAGGGTTTGATGATAAAAATCCTCTCAAAAGGTGAGAACCCTTAGGAGGTGTTTGATGTTCATCCCACAATTTCTTTGTCCAAGATGTCGAGTAATTAGTTTTATTTGGTAATGAAAAATATAAGGAAGAAGGACACCTTAGAGGTGTAGTTTGTAGCATGGCACAAGCCAAGATGTTGTGACTCGATTTATCTTTTCTTTCTTTCTCCCTTTCATTTTCTCTTTTGTTTTTCATTTTTATTTGGTCCTCATGAACTTCTTTGGGAGAGAGGGGTTTTAAGATAACCTTGTGCCCTTGGAAGTTAAAATACATTTTTTTGGTTAGACCATCATGTAGAACTTGTCTATCATATTGCCAATGCCTTCCCAAAAGAACATGTGTTGCTTCCATTGGCACAACATCACATAAAACCTCATCTTTATATTTTCCTATAGAAAAAGTTATGAGGACTTGTTTATTAACCATGATTTCCCTCTCTTCACTAAGTCATTGGAGCTTATTGGGCTTTGCATGAGAGATGGTGGATAACCCAAGCTTTTCCACCACTCTTATACTTTCCACATTTGTGCAACTACCCCCATCCATAATTAAGGAACACAATTTGTTATTGATAAGGCACCTTGTGTGAAAAATGTTTTCCCTTTGACTTTGACCAAGCCTGCGTCTTATCATTAACAAGTCTCCCTCACATGGAAACTCACACTCTTCCTCACTTTTGCTTTTTGAAGAGGTAGGGGACTTGGACCTTTGAGAGCTATGGTCACTGATGACAACCCCCCCCCCCCCCCTTGACCATCATGGGTCTTTTTGAAGGACAATTGGCTGTTATTTTTCACTTAAGGTTTTGGTGGATGACTTAGGTGTAGAAGTTGAGGGTTTAGAAACATTTCTTCCTCTTTTTGGGCTAAGGATCTCTTTGTTATCGCAAGCTCACCCATAAGAAAAACCTTTTTGGGGAGATTGAGGTTTGGATGATTCCCCTGAAGAAAGAAAAGTCATAAAAATTGCACAAGGAGAACAAACAATTAGTGAGAGAAAAGTTAATAACCCTCTCCTAACTTGTGTCACTCTTTTGTGTAGCAAAGAGGAGAAAAGATCCAAGCACTCAAAAAGAATTTTCTCTCAACAAAGGTCTATCTTGGGATTTCAAGCTCTCAAACGAAAAAGGACAAAGCCCTTAACACTTGATCTCAAAAGAACCACAACAAAACTAAAGAATTTTAAAAGACAAACAAGAAAAGCTCAAAACAAAGAAGCTAAACCAAGTTGGGAAAAGAGATGATGACTAAATTTTTAAAGAAAGACAAGCAAGAAAAAGCACACAAAAAGACTCTAAGATACTTACTTCACTTTTAACAATGAAGTTTTACTCTTGCTAGAAATTGTAAAAGCAAAATGATCAAATTCCACAATGTTGAAATCAATTTGCCAAATAAAATTAATCCACTTTTTTTTTTAAATGGTGGTCCTGCCAAATATGTTCGCACAACTTGTCCCTTTTTGTTTTATCTGGTTTATGGAAATATGATGTCCATAATTCTTATCATGCATATTTTCATTCACTTCCAATTGTCACAAAAAAGAAAAGTTTGGGATTCAAATTAAATGAACACTTGAAATCTATGTTTGGAACTAAAATCTACTTCCACTTAAAAAAAATTCTAGTTACTTTTTATACCTTCACAATTAAAATAAAAATAAGTAGAAGTAAAAAATAAGGAATCCTAAAACACTAAGAACATGACTCAAACACAAAGAGGTAAGAACAAAAAATTGGACACAAAATAACATTCAAAAGCGAATTGAAAGCTATTGAATAAAGAGAATGCCGAATTGAAAAAGCAAGAAAGTAAAGGCTGAATTTAAATTTGCTTAAATGTGAAAACAATAATTTAAAGATTTAAGAGAAGTAAAGTGTCAAATCAACTCAAAGCAAATATGCTAAAAAAACCAAAGCTCTGATAACCACATGATGTGAGTTGATTTTATATGGTTCCATTTTAGAGGTGACACTTTACTTATGATTGGGATTTTAACAAGTATATGGTGAGACCAAAGGAAGATCCCCACTGAACACGAACTTAACCAACTGGTTAAGTAAGTGCGAAGGTTCACTTCTAAAGGCAAAGAGGAAAATCACATAATAGGGTGAACATGATGTGTGGTGCGGAATGTAAAAGACATGAAAGGAAACACAAGATATGGAAGGAAACCGAAATGGAAATGAAACAAAACAAGAATATCAACACAAAGATAAAAGTGTAATGGAAAATGGAAGAAATGATGAAGGAAAGAAAGCTTATGGTGATGAAAAGACAGTGGACACGCCACTAGGAGTGTGGTTTCCCAAGATGAGTGTAGAGGGCCGCCACTTGAGAGCTTTCAAACTCACTCAAGATAAGACCTATTGCTAGAGCAAACAATCCTCACACAGTTTGTGTAGAGTTTTCCTTCTATAAAATTCAACATAAAAATACAAGGAGAAAGGCTCCTTATTTATAGGAGATGGTGCCTTGGAAAACAATAAGTAAGGGTAGGATGGTAAATGTGTGAGGGGGCTGCCTTTAGGGTTTGACTAAGTCAAAACCACACCTTAGGCCACTTCTTATAGAAACTAGGTCAAAAACAAGCTAAAATGATAACTACACCCCCTATTATGCTAAAGGCACCATTCTAGCCTATCTTGCTATTTGGATCCCTAAAGTGAGCCCAATTTATTTAAAACTTGTTTTATTCTTAAGAAGACCAAAAGGAAGAACATTTGATGTTCTGGTCTTTGCCTATTTCTCCTTCTGGTGAGGTCTACTAGATTCTTGGTAGGGTCTTCACTTGAAAGTTGAGATAACTTCTCATAGTGTGAATGGTAATTTGAGTCTTTGGTCATCTCCTTGTGTGCTTGGATTGTATCACTCACTAAGCAAGTGAAATCATTGATTAGTATCATTCTTCCTTTCCTTCCTTCTGATATACGAAGTGTCATTCAACAACAATTTGAGCAAGTATTGTTGCAACAAGAACCACCAAGGCAAAAGGAACCACCAAGATAAAAGGAACCACCTAGGCAATAAGAAAATGACGATACTAATTATGCAGGCTATTAGGATTATGTTTGTAGTTTTTTTTAAATTGCAGATTATATTACAAGTTCACTTGAATTTTGAATTATGGATCTTTAGTTATGTTTGAAGTTCGTTTGGATTTTTATAGATATTTTAAGTGGACTTTAGTTTATCTTTCATATGATGAGACTTCAATTATGTTATGTTTGAATTCGAAATTAAATGTGTGTTTTCTTTTCTTTTATGTTAGGTGTATTGGATGATGTTTGGTAATAGATTGTTCAATTAGTATATCTTGGATATGTGTTAGATATATTAAATTTATACAGGTGTTAAAAAAGACATCCATTTAAATACATGAATATACATTTTGATGGATATAGGATTACCTATGGATTTACCAATAGAATACAGTTTGTGGGTAATGTGTGTGTAGATTTTACCTATAGACTGGTTGTCGTGGGTATTACCTACGAACTAGTCGTGAGTATTACCTACAAACTGGTGGTTGTGGATATTATCTATGGACTGTTGTTCGTGGATATTGCCTACAGACTAGTGGTTGTGGGTATTAGCTACGGACTGTTATTACCCACAGACTCATAGTTCATAGGTACATTACCTACTCCAACATTACATACGAGTTTTAGTCCGTGGGAAATTCGTGGGTACTGCTAATTTACCTACAAATTTCTATTGTTACATATGGATTTGGTTCGTAAGTAAATCAATTTTTTTTTGTAGTGTATGTTGATATAATGTGTGACTTTCATGTTGATATGTATATTGATGAGAATTATGAATGTGTTGTCTTTTGTGGGTGTGCGGTGAAGATACTTAAGGTTCAAGGTATTAAACATGAACTCATTGAAGATCAAATATATTAAGCTTAGTGATCAATGTTGCATAAAGTTATTAAAAGTAGGTACATAAGCTACCATAACATAGGAAGATGGAGATGAATTTCCAATAGAGTTTTGATGAGTTAGATGTCGATTTTTGGTGGTGTTATGTTTAATATAAGCCTTTGAATAAAAAATGTTAAGTATAGCAAATTACATTATTTTATTGGAATGTAATTGAAGATTCATGCATATTAGTTGATAATGCTAATCTAATTAAAATTTGTTGTGTATAATGTGTTAAAAATGTGATGAAATTGATATATATGTATGTGTTAATGTATATATTTTGTTGTATAATGATTATATAAATTGGTTTATCCTTACGTATATTTATGAATTACTATGATTATATATAGCATAAGAATAAAATATGTTACATGTAATAGCAATAGAACTACCTAATGTAAGGGAAGTATTTAATTTTGTTAAAATATATATATGTTCCTGCCGGTTGACCAAATACGTCTTCGTGCGTCTACGTCACTCTCACGTCCAGAATCCCTACGCTCGCATGTGCTTTTCCTTTGATGAATGCTTGAAAACACAAAGACAAAGGGCGCCCTAGAGGCCGTTTGCACTCCAACACTCAAGTCAATCTTAGGGCTAGAAACACCAAAAAACTATTTAACGTAAGACTGTAACTCTGTGTGTTAAGCGGCGCAAATGAATAGCGTACCTTGCTAAGTTTGTTACTTCCCTTTATATAGGCTGAAACTAGGGTTTCTACTTTACCCAAAATGGGCTTTCTGAGGGGGTGGGCCCAGTACTGTCGTTACCCACTCTTAGGATAACCTAGCACGTGGGGTTCCCTTACTGGAGTGCAACCTCTAACGGGGTGACCACCCGGATGCCTACTCATGCATCTCATCTATGGGGTCACTCGCCTTGGGAGCGCCCTAACTGTTCATGTGTCATGCATGCAGCTCACCCCTGGAACATGACCCTCACGGGTTGCATCTTTCCAGTGGCTTTGTACTAGTGTTACGCCTAAACACGTCATCCACTCCACACACATGGACCCTCGTGACCTAGGCTTCTCCCTCACTGATAATTGGTGTGTGGTCTAGGATCCACCTCTCGTGGCCCAGCTCTGTTATTCGAGTCCCGATGTCTGACCTCTTCACACTGACTAATGGCACGTCGGTACATCCTGGTGACCGATGTCTGACCACTCTTTGGTTCCTTGGAACTCGTGCCTCGCGAGATACTGACCCACGCCGCTCATGGGACCCCGCTTACGTGGCCCCAATATCACCAGTGGTCAACGACGCCCGAGGACTGGTCGGTACACAAGCCCCCAGTCTCAAGCTGTAACTTGTTCAGCGAAGAGACTAAGTTTTTGCCCTTGGTGACCTACGTGGCTATGTATGACAGGATGTGAATAGTGCACCAAAGTGATGTCTCTCTGAGCCTGTCTTAACTGCGCACACGTGTTTTGATCAATGGTCAGGGCTTAACATTGCTTACGCTTCTTTGTTTACTTTAAATGTTCGAAAACACGTGTGTCCAATCACTGTTCCATCATTCTCTGAAACACCCTTGATTGCTTCGTCTTCTTCCACGAGCGCTCTCGCATTTTCCCTACAAACTCCAGAACCTTCATCCTACCTGATCAAAAAGGTACGAACTTTAATTGTTGATCGCACTTATCTATTGATTCTGATGCTTGATAATTGTTTGGGGCTTTTTCACTCCTTGCATTTCAACCGTCTCCTGTTCCTTTTTTCTGGGTTTCCTTCGAGTGTGGGGTTTTTCTAAGTTAGGGTTCAAGAAACCCAGGGCCCTCGAGGAACTGATTCATGTTATCGTACTGTTATGCTAGCACATTCTGCCCCTGTATATTCGCATGTTTTACCCCTGTGTTCTGGATTCCCAACCTCTTATATTCTGAAATTTGCACGCAGGGATGGTTCTGAATAAGGAGAAATGGGCCAAGCTGGCTAGTATCCTTACTCGGCGTGAAGGGGCGTCTGGGGATGCAGGCACCTCTAACCCTCGCTTCTGCCACTGCTGCCCCCTCGGCTACTCCCTCCATTCCTGCAGTCGCGGTTCCTTTTGTCGTCGCCCAAACATCTCCCATTCCATTTCCTTACGAGAGAAAGGTAGTGGAGATCGAATCTGATGAGGACTCTGCTGAGGAGCCAATCTTTAAAAGGCTTAGGCCTACGACGGCAACGGCCTTCCATTCCTCCACCGCCGATCGCCCGGCATCGCCTCGAGACCGAACGTCAAGCGTTCCCTCGTCCCTTGACCTCTTCGCGCTTGAAGAAGATGGGACGAGTGCTCATGCGGCTCCACCTACCCTCGAACTGCTCGTTGTTCTACAAGATGCCCTTAAAGGCTTCCAACTTGAGATAACAATGGACTCGGATGAGACTGCTGCGAGGGAAAGGCTGAGCCTCAATTTTGGGGATCTTCTTGCTCAGTCCAATGCCCTCATAACTAAGCCTGAGGCGAGGGTGGTGCTGGTGGAAGCCAAGGCCAAGGAAGAAACGGCCCTGCTGGCTCGTTCGTTTGCTACCTGCGAGACCGCACTGAAGCAGGAGTTGGCTTGCCTCCGCCGATCTGAAAAGGATCTCTCAAAATGACTTCATGACAAGTGCCAAGAGGTTGTCGAGCTGGAGGCAAAAATCCTGCCCCTGCGAATGCGGGTCTTTCAGTTGGAAGAGGCAGCTGAGGCATCCAAAGCCAAGATGGCAGTGCTTGAAGAAAGGTCCATCAATCAAGAAGTGCAGCTGGGTCGTGTTGAGGCCGAGCTCCTCCAACAAGCCAAGAGGTTCGAAGAAGCTGAGGCTGAGCTGACGGGAGATGTTGTTGATGCTTACGACGCGAGGTTCGAGGACGCCCTCGCTCAAGTTACCTGTGTGCACCCCGAGATGGACGTTTCACCCTTCGTGGTATCAAACCGTGTTATAAACGGCCAGATCGTTCCAAGGATTCTTCCTTTTAGCTTGTATTTGGTTGTCAAACGAACAATTTATTGTCCGCCTGCAATTTTACTTTCTTGGATGTCTAGCTGTTTTTACTTCCTTAAGCTTGATTTGACTGAAAACTGCTCTTTATCTTACTCAACTGTTAACTCGTGGTGCATGGCACTGTGATGCTTCTACTAGCGCCCTTTGGTACCCTGCCCTCGCTATATAAAGTTAGAAAATAGGGGGTTTAATTGTGAACTATTTAGTTTAACCTTGGCGTTCTCACTCGAGGGGGGAGGTGTTCTCTACGAACCTACCTTTCCACTCACGAGACTTCGAATGCAAGGGACATAGTTCCTTGGCTGACCTCAGCTTCGCTCAAGGGCAAGGAGGATTTATCTGGTGAACTATTTCGTTCAACATTGGCGTTCTCACTCGAGGGGGGAGGTGTTCTTTACGAACCTACCTTTCCACTCACGAGACCTCTAACGCAAGGAAAACAAGTTCCTAACTGACCTCAGTTTCGCTCAAGGGCGAGGAGGATTTATTTGGTGAACTATTTAGTTTAACCTTGGCGTTCTCACTCGAGGGGGGAGGTGTTCTCTACGAACCTACCTTTCCACTCACGAGACTTCTAACACAAGGAAAACAAGTTCCTAACTGACCTCAACTTCGCTCAAAGGCGAGGAGGATTTATCTAGTGAACTATTTCGTTTAACCTTGGCGTTCTCACTCGAGGGGTGAGGTGTTCTCTACGAACCTACCTTTCCGCTCACGAGACTTCTAACGCAAGGAAAACAAGTTCTTAAATACATTGTACACAACTCGAGAAAATATTCCAATCGAAATTTATTGGGTGACCGCATTAAAAAACCCTTATAAGGGAAAAAGAGTGTCCCCTAATACAATGTACAATGTTATTGCTTAACTAAAGTAAAACTTGAAGTTGGCCACGTTCCATGTGTGAGGAATCGTGCCTCCTTTCAGTGTCTCAAGTCTGCATGCTTTGTTCCCAAGGACATCTGTTACTCTGAAAGACCAGTCCATACACGGGAGAGCTAGTGTGAGACTAACAGAGCCGCCTTCCCGGGTACCTGGTATCTTCCCTCAAGTTCTTGCCATACTCTTCCTACTAAGCATATGAGTTTTTGAAACTGGTCCTATTCTTGAACAAGGACTGAACTGATCGCCTGATCGATCACCGCTAGATAGATACTAAGTGGCGTGCTTGGTTGTGGTTTGCACAGGACTGGAGGGTTGGCTAAGTACTCCTTCAACTTGATGAACACCTCTTTACCCTCTTGGTAAGAGAGGTCGTCCCCTCCTCCAACTGGTGCAAATCCAGACAAGACAGACATGCGCCTCGGCAGTGCGCGCCTTCCTGGGTTTGTTTTCATACCATGCTCAGTGAGTAAGAAACCCAGAAACTTCCCTGCTTCTATTCCGAACACACGCTTCTCGGGGTCCGGTTTCAGCCTATACTCGGCCATCTTTACGAACAAACCTCCTAAGTCAATTAGGTTTCGTTCCCTCGTCCTCTAGTGGATAGGTCGGACCTTGGCATTCAGATCCTGCGCCGTTGGGTCGAGGGTGTTGCTAAGTTGGGAGACCTTTCCTCCAATCTCTCTTTCCCCTGAATTGCCAAACGGATCAGGCCTGCTCTCCAGGGCTATCTTTTCGCGGGCAATCCCTGCTTTGGTCCAGGCGGTTTCGGTGTAATTGACCTCGGGCTGGGCGACCTCCTCTGTGTACGGTGGTCGTGTAGTGACCATGAATACCCCTCTCTTCGTTTGAGGTTGTTCTCATAACATCTCTTGGCATCCTTGTGATCTGACTTGATGGTAATCACCTTTCCTGCCAAGTCAGGAAGCTTCTTCTTCATGTGCCTCGTCGACGGCACTGCCCCCAACCTATTCAGCGTAGGTCTACCCAACAACGTGTTATAAGTGGAGGAGGTACTAACGATGAGATACTTGATGTTCTCCGTACGGGACGCGGTACCATCTGTGAAGGTGGTCCTCAGCTCTAAGTGTCTGCGCACCTCCACCTGGTCTCCCGTGAAACTGTACAGGCAGCCATCATAGGGCCTTAGCATGTCAGGGGACAATTGCAGCTTATTGAAAGTCGTCCAGAACATTACGTCTGCCGAGCTTCCCTGATCCACTAGCACACGGTCCACCTTCCTTTCTGCGGTTACCACTGAGATCACCACCAAGTCGTTGTCATGGGGAACAACATCCTGAAGGTCGGCCTTGGTGAAGACAAGGTCGACATCGAAAGCATCGTCGGCCCTTTGTGCGTCTACCGACATCACCGCCCGTGCGTATCTCCTCCACTGAGAGGCGGTACAACCTCCTCCCAAAAACCTCCTGCGATGGTGTGAATCTCACCATGCACGGGGACTTCATGCCCCGGGCCACTGCCTGTCACCATCGCGTCCTCGGTCCCTTGCTTTTCTTGCAAGTAATCCCTCAGGAAATTGTTCTTCACCAACTCGTCTAGTTGGTGTCCCAGTGCCAAACAGTTGCGTATGGGATGGTCGAATGCTTGGTAGAACTCACACTAGGCGTTCTTGTTGGGCCCGAGCCTCTTGTCGGCTTTGGGGGGTACCTTTAGCTTCTCCGCTACGTTGGGAATAGCGATGAGGTCCTTCAATTCTACCACGAAGTCGTGCCTTGCTGGCACGTTCTCCCTCTCACGCCCCCTGGTTTGAAGCTTCCTTGGTTGATAGGGTTACTGCTTCGCGGGGGTTTTCTTCTCTGTCGTTTCCTCATGCACCCTTAGGGGTTGAGGTCGACCTGATGCACGCGGGCGCGTGGGAACCACACACGTGCATTTCTCGTTAACTTCTCCTTCTGCTGCAATATGAGCCATCGCGCGACGCCTTATATCGGCGAAGGTCTTGGGGTGGTTTCTGATAAGTGATTCACTGAAAGGGCCTGGCACAATGCCCTTCCTGAATGCGTGCACCATCATCCTTTCGTCCTTGAGATTCAACCTCACAACCTGTGCTTCAAAGCGGTGAAGAAATTCCTTCAACGAATCTCCCTGATATTGTTTTATGTCAAAGAGATCATAAGAGATGGGTGGGGGAGCCCGATTCGCGATGTATTGTGTCCTGAACAGCTTTGCAAGTTGTGGGAACGACGTCATATGGCCATAGGGAGGCTGATGAACCTGTCCATCGCTATTCCCACCAAGGTGCTCATGAACAACTTGCATCTCACAGCATCAGAGCCCCCAACCAGCATCATCTGCGTATGGAAAGCCGTGAGATGGACCTCCGGGTCCTCCGTTCCAGTGAAGGTAACTTTGGGTCCTACAAGCGTGGCTGGTATCACGACATCCATGATTTCTTGCGAGAACGGCATCGGGAACTCCCTGGCGGCTTCATAGGTTCTTGATCTTCCTCCTCACGTTCGCCTGCGAGATTTTGCAGATCCCCGCACAGTTCCTCATTCGAACGGCGCAGTTCTGCGCTCGTTGCCCGCGACGCCGCCAAATCAGCCTGGATGCGTTCTTGGTTTGCTCTTGACGCAGCCACCTCTTCTTGAAGGGTCTGCATCGTCTCCATAACCTATTGCAGGGTGAGGCCTTCGCCACCGTTTGGTGCAACAGGTCCTTGCCTCGTACTTCTCATCTCCTGGATCTGTCTGGTTCTTACTGGTGGGATAATGTTTTGTATTGTGCCCCACGGTGGGCGCCAAATGTTCCTGTCGGTTGACCAAATATGTTTTCGTGCGTCTACGTCACTCTCACGTCCAGAATCCCTACGCTCGCACGTGCTTTTCCTTTGATGAATGCCTGAAAACACAAAGACAAAGGGCGCCTTAGAGGTTGTTTGCACTCCGACGCTCAAGTCAATCTTAGGGCTAGGAAACCCAAAAAACTGTTTAACGTAAGACTGTAACTCTGTGTGTTAAGCGGCGCAAATGAATAGCATACCTTGCTAAGTTTTTTAGTTCCCTTTATATAGGCTGAAACTAGGGTTTCCATTTTACCCAAAATGGGCTTTCTGAGGGGGTGGACCCAGTACTGTCGTTAACCACTCTTAGGATAACCTAGCACGTGGGGTTCCCTTACTGGACTGCAACCTCTAACGGGGTGACCACCCGGATGCCTCCTCGTGCACCTGAACTCTGGGGTCACCTGCCTTAGGAGTGCCCTAGCTGTTCACGTGTCATGCATGCAACTCACCCTTGTGAACCTCACGGGTCGCATCTTTCCAGTGGCTCTATACTTGTGTTACGCCTAAACGCGTCATCCACTCCACACACATGGACCCTCGTGACCTAGGCTTCTCCCTCACTGATAACTGGTGTGTGATATGGGATCCACCTCTCGTGGCCCAACTCTATTGTTCGAGTCTCGATATCCGACCTCTCCATACTGACTAGTGGCACGTCGGTACATCCTGGTGACCGATGTCTAACCACTCTTTGGTTCCTTGGCACTCATGCCACGCGAGATACTAACCCACGCCGCTCATGGGACCCCGCTTACGTGGCCCCAATATCACCAGTGGTCAACGACGCCCGATGACTAGTCAGTACAATATATATTTGATTGATGATATTTTTAAAATTCTAGATTGATACTTTTTCCTAATGGTTAGGCCCTTATTTTGTTAAGGAAGTTAAGCCTTATGGAACAATAGAGTTGGAGGATCCAATATCACATATAAGTTGGGTAGTGAATGGTGAAAAGGTGAAGCCATATTTGGGTAATGAGAAGAAAGAACTCACCACTATGATTCTTTTAAATGAACCTTGGAGAAATGGGCGTCAAGCTATATGATGTTAAACATAACACTTTCTAGAAGGCACCCATGATATATTTTTGATCCTGCCTGTTGACCGGAGCGCTGGAGAATGCCTCGTCAAAGGATCGACGTGCGCACCGCTTATCACCTTCGTTCCTCCTCTGGATCTACTTCAAGAACCTGCAAAGAAACGACACGGCGCCGCTGCGGCCGATCGCACTCCGACGCTCAAGTCAGTGACGGTATCACCAAATACTAAGAACTAGAACCGTGCAAAAACTCTCTCTCACAACAGCTCTGTCACTCGCAAGCGTAAAGTGTATGAACTGAACGTGCGTACCTCAGAAAGTTCGTTAAGAGCTCTTATATACCTGGTGATTTTCTCTTTCCTGGCAGTTACAGACTTGGACACGTGGCTCGTATCCAACTGTACACGTGCCATCATCCGGAGGCTCCCTGACTTGGCGCTGCTTCTACTCTCATTTTGGCTAAGTTACCTATGCATGGTACTGCCCAGTGCATAGCTAACTTAGGAGTGCGATCTCTACTGAAACTGGCGAGTTAGGGCCTTCATACACCTTCCCTGTGGTCTCGCCGGCCGCCTTCATAATCTGCTTCTCCTTCATTTTCGGCGATGTGCTTGTTCTGGCGATCTCCGACTGCTTGGTCGCCTGAGTCTGCATCTGGCGACTTTATCCTTAACCTGGCGATCGCCTATTCTGGTAAGCTGGAGATCGGGACACGCCAACTTAACAATCGACGACTACACGTGCCTCCCGACTTCCTTCCTAACTGCCAACCTGGCGCCTTGTCAACACGCCTACACTGTAGCAGGGTGCCACGTCATCATACCCGACCACTAGGGCGGTACACAAGCCCCCCAGTCTTAAGCGAAGACTTGTCTAGCGAAAAGACTGAAAAAGCCTTCGTTAACACCGGTCTACGTGGCATTGACGCAAAATTCCAAGCGATAGTACTTTCTGCTGCTCTGACGCTCCACCAAACCCTTCGCGCATCGTTCGACACGTGGCTTTCATCAACGGCTATCTTCATCTGCCGTTAGCGCTTCCCAAAACCATTTCGAAAACCCTTAAACCCATTACGTTCCACTGTTCCATCACTTTCTTCGTGCTTGCAAAACGCTCTAACTTCCCTCTGCGAAACTCTCGACGCTCTTCATCGTTCCAGATCTCCATCTTCCTCCCTCGTCTTCCTGATCATTGAAAGGTAATTACTTTCCTTCATCTGCTGGGTTTCCTTGCATTTTCACCGATTTGCATCATCCTGTAACTGCCTGGTGCATACGTTGTGGGTCGTTTCTCCATTTCTCTTCTGCGTAACTTAGGGCTTTGCCGATCGTCGCAACGAACTCACATTCGTTCGTCGTTTCACCTTCCTTCCATGACCGAGTCAACCTCTGTAATCCCCTGATCGTTTTTCCTTTCTTCTTCCTTTGCAGTTGCTATCATGACTCACACAAAGATCACCCCGAACCCCCCTCCATCAGCACGAAACCCTTCTTCACAAGCGCACGACCCAACCCAAGTCCGTGGCGCTTCCTCTTCGCAGGCTGAGAGGCCTGCGTCTTCCCAAACTGCTCTGGCCCAGGTGACTCCACCAGACGTTGGAGGAGCCCCCGTGCCTCTGCCAGACTTCAAAACACTATATCCTTGGGCCACCCCAACCCTTCTAAAGGAGACCTCGTCGGTGAACACTGCGGGAGCAGTTCTGCAATTGACAAAGGGGGACGAGGCCTATCAATCGTTTCACAAGGAGCACGACGAGAGGATGATGGTGCTGCCTTGCCCCGCCGCTCTGCCAGTGTGCGCTGATGACAAAGTGAGCGCCGACGGGCCCTTTTGCTTTGTTTATACAACTTTTTTCAAGAAAGTCAAACTAAGATTTCCCCTCACCCGATTCGAGAGGGAACTCTTGACCGAGCTCAACATTGCTGCCGCCCAGCTTCACCCCAACAGCTGGGCGTTTGTTCGAGCCTTTCAAATAACGTGCGACCACCTGGGGCTGCCTGCGTCGGTGGACGTGTTTTTGTTTCTTTTTTAGGCCAAGCACCCAGGAGACCGCCTGTGGGTCAGCCTGAATGCCATTGCTGGGAGATCCATTTTTACCATCTTCCAGCAATCATACAAAGATTGGAAGGGGAAGTTCATCCAGGTTCGCGCAAACGATAAAGACACTTCCCTTCTCGACGGCTTCCCCTTGTACTGGGTGGACAAGGGGAAAAAGGAGTCCAAGAGCTGCTTCAGGAGGCCCCGAAGTCCTGATAGCATGGGAGCTTTGGACCGAGACCTTTGCCTATTCTGGAAGAGGGTGTCGGATGCCAACATAACCTTCCTGACCCCCACCCTGATCTCCTTCGAATTCTTTGAGGACCAGCTAGAATTCCAAATAGGTTAGGGCGCTACACTCTTGTTTTGATATTGCTTCTGATACTGTTTCTGGGCGTCTTGTGCGATACGCACAAGACTTTGGTTTTACCTTTTCTGCATATACCTGTTTTGCTGTTTCATTGCCTCATGCACCCATCTCCTTCTTCTCTGAGCTAATTCATGCATTTTCGTTTCATGCAGATAATATGTTGGGTAAAAACATGCTCGCCGACTTAGAGGCGCTCGCCCGAAACCACGGGTTGGCGACCGGTTCCCAGACGGTTCCCAACTCGGCGGTCGAGAAGGCTATCCTTCATGGGCGATCACCGCCCAAGGAACCCACCCAGCGAAAGAAACTGGTCCTTAAGAGGCCCAAACGGAAAGCCCCCCAAATCGTCCAAGAGGAAGAAGAAGAGGACGACGAGGTCACGGAGGATGGCCTTGTCACAAAAAGGAAGAGGGTGGCACCATCTTCTCCACCTGCTCCACCCCCTCTTCCAACCTCATCACCACCATCAACACCCGCTCCTCCTCCCTCATCGCCAACACCACAAGCCCCTTCATCACCAGTCCAAGCAATTCCACTGGCCACTGCGCCACCAGCAGCTGAGGCTCAAGAGCTAAATTTTCTGGAGGACCCCCCAAGTGCCTCTACGCCCCATATCTCAGCTGGAGGGGGCCCCCCTTCAAACGCTTCAGCTGCAGAGAACGTTCCGACCGGGGATGAGGTTGCTCACACCTCTCCAATTCTAATTACCGAGTCCCCGGTTGCGTCGCCACGCCAGGAAGCAAACACTGAAAATCCTACTAAGGAAGGTGGCGGCGAGAACCCTCCACAAGCCCCCCTGGCGCCTCTCCAGGCATCCAACCTTTCCCTTGAAGTCACAAGGATGTGGGAACCTCTGACTGCTAAACTCAAAACCATAGCAGAGGATATCCCATTGATCATAACGAGGGCTGTGGAGAGCTCCACCAGGCGGCTTCAAGACGATCTCTACAACCTCAAGACCGAAAATAGCACTATGAAGGTTGAGGTGGAGAAGGTGTCATTCAGCCTGACGCTCGCGGAAATGGAACACTCCCGAGTAGAGGATGCCCTGAGTACCGAGCTTAGGCTGGCGCGCAAGGAGGCTGCTGACCTTCGCCGCAAAGTCCATGAACTTGCCCAAGAGAAAGTTGAGCTAGAAAGCAAAATCGTGCCTCTGCGCACCAAGGCGAGCGACCTGGAGGCTCACATCCAAGCTGACTCCGCCAGGGTGCAAAAACTGGAGCAGAGGTCGATTGACCGCGAGAAGCTACTTGGGAAAGTAGAAAAAGCGAGGGACGACGCCATGGCCGATCTTGCCGAGGCAAACAAGGAGAAAGGGAAGATGGCTGCCGAGTTGGCCCAAGCTCAAACAGAATCCAAGAAGGTTACTGACGACCTTCTCCATGCTCAAGAGACCAACGAACAACTCCGAAAACAGGTCGAAGAGCTGGAGCAGCAGAACAAGGAGCTCAAGAAACAGGTTGGAGAACTTCAAGGGCAGTTTGAAGAACTTAAGCTAAATTCTGCTCAGATTCTGACTGCTGGATTCGAAGCCGCTCTGGAGCAATTCGCATGCCTATTCCCTGATCTCGACCTCAGCATGGTGTCGTTAAACAACGAAGTAGTAGATGGAAAGGTCGTTCCCACCGAAGACTCAACCAACTCCACCCCATCTGCTACTTTATAAATTCACTTGTATTTACCTTGTAAAAACTCTTGCATATGTGTTTCGAACAAACGCTTATTTTAATCACAAAACTTGGATATTTTCTCCCCTGACTCCCTTTAAGCGCTTTAGCCTTGTTTGCATGTTTAACTTTGTCGGATTTAACTTGGCGATTTTGCAAACGCGACCTCTGACGTAACCGCCTCGAGCCAAACAAACTTAAGCAAAAATCGCTTTAAACGACTTGTACTCTTAAGGCAACTAACCTCATTACAAGAATACCCTTCAAGCAACGAACTGTAACCTAATCACTGGCTCGAACAACGTCCCACTCGACCTGCTTTACCAAACAAGTCTTTCAACCTTCTCGCCGTCGTTTGAACTTTTCCCGATCGCCAAGACCCCTTGGTGACATCAGCTTTTTCTAGCCTCCTGCTTTGGCAATCGTTTCTTTATCTGGGGTAGAAGCGCCCTTTGAAATCTTCCTTTGCCCTCCTGAACTTCAAAGAAAAGACCGGCTGGCTAGGCGTTCTCTCCGAACCTACCTTAGCCACCTTTCAAGCTTCTTCCACCCTCTCCGCCATACCTGAACTCGTTCGCGACGAGAAGGATTTTATCTTGCCTCTGCTCGTACGTAAGCGAGAAGGTCTTTTAACTCGCCTGAACTCGCTCATCGACGAGAAGGTCTTTAATGGGCCTTAGTTCGCACAACGGCGATAAGGACTTTACATGGTGCCTCAACTTGCCCAGGGCGTACATCTCCTTCCCCCTGGATGCACTAAGGACCTCTCTCTTTCTCGCCTGCACTCGCTCAACGGCGAGGAGGTCTTTTAATTTGCCTCGACATTGCCCCAGGAGTTACATCTTCTCGCTCCCAGAAACACGGAGGACTTTTTCTCTTTCTCGCCTGCACTCGCTCAACGGCGAGGAGGTCTTTTAATTTGCCTCGACATTGCCCCAGGAGTTACATCTTCTCGCTCCCAGAAACACGGAGGACTTTTTCTCTTTCTCGCCTGCACTCGCTCAACGGCGAGGAGGTCTTTTAATTTGCCTCGACATTGCCCCAGGAGTTACATCTTCTCGCTCCCATAAACACGGAGGACTTTTTCTCTTTCTCGCCTGCACTCGCTCAACGGCGAGGAGGTCTTTTAATTCGCCTCGAAACGCGCGAGGGCGTTGAGGTCTTTCATCTGGTGCCTCCGATCGCCGAAAGACGATGAGGACTTTAAAACTTAATTGGTGCCTCCAATCGCCGAAAAACGACGAGGACTTAAAATCTTTTAGAAAGCACGTGATATATCTTTTCTTGCCTTAAATCATGTACAAATGACAAGGTCTTTCTTCAAAACTTTCGAAAATAGCACACATGCAATCGGAAAACACCTTATTCTTCGAAAACTCTTCTTTTATTGGGTGGCCTCATTAAAAACCCTCCTTAGGGAAAAAAGAGTGCCCCTTTGAAACTGTTTTAACAGAGACATTGTAATATAACATTTGTGTTTGTCTTTACTTACAAAGCTCTTAACTATAGTACAACTTCAGGTGTGTGGCGTTCCAGGTACGAGGGATCGCCCCTCCTTCCAGCGTTTCCAAGCGGTAGGCCCCGTTCCCGAGCGCCTCGGTTATTCTGAACGGTCCAGTCCACTTGGGTGATAGTTTATTCTCCATCTCGTACTGGTGGGCCTTCCTCATCACCAGGTCGCCTTCTCTAAACTGCCTTGGCATCACCTTTGAGTTGTATCTTCGCTCAATCCTCCTCTTCACCGCCTCAGCCTTCAGCCTCGCCTCTTCCCTGACTTCATCCAGCAGATCCAGGTTCAGCCTTCTCTCTGCATTCAAGTCTTCCTCTACAAAGTTCTGGAATCTCGGCGAGCTCTCCTGGATCTCCACCGGAATCATGGCGTCACACCCATAGACCAAGCTAAACGGGGTCTCATGGGTTCCTGACTGCTCGGTGGTGTGGTACGCCCAGACTATACGGGGCACCTCCTCAGCCCAACTTCCCTTGGCTTTCTCAAGCCTTCTCTTCAAACCTCTCAACAACACCCGATTAGCTGATTCCACCTGGCCATTCGTCTGAGGGTGCTCGACGGATGCAAACACTTGTTGAATTCCGACCCCTTCACAAAGCTTCTTCAACAGATGGCTTGCAAACTGCGTCCCATTATCTGACACCAGGCGCTTAGGCACTCCAAACCGGCACACGATGTTCTTCCATACAAAACCTTCGATCTTGTGTGCGGTGATCTGGGCCACTGGTTCTGCTTCGATCCACTTAGTGAAATACTCAATCGCCACCACCAAGTACTTCATCTGCCTGATCGCCAGTGGGAAAGGTCCCAGGATGTCGATTCCCCAAGTATGAAACGGCCAAGGGCTATAGATCGACTTCAACTCCTCGGGAGGTGCCTTATGCCAATCGGCGTGCTGCTGGCACTGTTTACAGCATTGGGCATACTTCTTGCAATCTTCTCTCATGGATGGCCAATAGTAGCCTGCACGGAGAGTCCTCGCGGCCAGAGCTCGACCCCCGACGTGACTTCCACATATTCCTTCGTGGAGCTCTGCCATAATTCTCGTGCACTTCTCGCCGTGTATACATTCCAGGAGTGGGTGAGTGAACCCAAACCTGTACAGATCGCCATCAATCAATGTATACTTGCTGGAATTTTTCTTTACCTTCCTAGCTTCTGTTGGATCCAGCGGGAGGAGACCATCTGCCAAGCACCGCTTGTATTGCGTTATCCAAGTGTCTGGCTCATGGGTGGCGCAGACCTGCATCACGTCCACCTTCTCTCCTCGACATGCTCTAATTCTCGGCGATCTCAGAGTTTCTTGCATCAAAGACTTATGGCTTCTCGCTGCTCTCTCCGTCGACTTGCTTATCTGAAGGACCAGGTGATCTGCTACAAATGCCCTCGGCGTCTTCAGAGTTTCTTGAATCACCGTCCTCTGCCTACCCCCCTTGCCTGAACTGGCGAGCTTAGCAAGCAAGTCAGCTCGGGCATTCTGTTCTCGGGGCACATGTACTACTTCAAAAGAGGCAAAGGAACTCCTCAATTCCTGCACATACGCCAAGTAAGCCGCCATTTGTGGATCTTTAGCCTGGAACTCGCCTGTTACTTGCCCTGTGACTAGCAGCGAGTCGCTCTTAGCCATCAGCACCCTAGCTCCCATCTCCTTGGCCAGCAGAATCCCGGCGATCAGCGCCTCATACTCTGCTTGATTGTTGCTGGCTTTGAAGGCGAATCTCAGCGATTGTTCGATCAGCACGCCGTTGGGTCCTTCCAATATGACTCCAGCACCGCTACCCTGCTGGTTCGACGATCCATCCACCGAAAGCACCCAACGGAAATCATCTCCTTCAACCCGCGTCGCCTCTGATGAGAGCTCGACTACAAAATCTGCAAAGATTTGCCCCTTGATCGGGCCTCGAGGCTCATATTTAATGTCAAATTCTGACAACTCCACTGCCCACTTCACCATTCTTCCCGCAACGTCAGGTTTCTTCAAGACCTTCTGGATGGGCAGGTCAGTCATCACCAGTATTGTGAAGCTGTGGAAGTAGTGGCGCAACCTCCTCGCCGAAAACACCACAGCCAGCGCAGCTTTCTCCAGGGCCTGATATCTCGTTTCTGGGCCCTGCAACACCTTGCTCACAAAATAAATAGGCTTCTGAGCCTGATCCTGATCTTGGGCGAGGACCGCACTCACCGCCCTCTCAGTTACAGCAAAGTACAACCTGAGAGGGATTCCCGCCAGCGGTTTGCACAGAACCGGCGGGCTCGCCAGATACTCCTTCAGCTTGACGAAAGCTTCCTCGCACTCTTTCGTCCAAGCGAACTTGTTATTGCGCCGCAGACACTGAAAATAGGGATGCCCCTTTTCTCCGCTAGCTGACACGAAGCGAGATAGGGCTGCCATCCGACCTGTCAGCTGCTGGACTTCTTTCACCGTAGCCGGGCTTCTCATCGCCAAGATGGCGGCACACTTGTCCGGGTTAGCTTCTATTCCTCTTTCAGTCAAGAGAAAACCCAAAAATTTTCCAGCCTCCACGCTGAAAATGCATTTCTCCGGGTTAAGCTTCAACTTGAACTTGGCGATCGTCGTGAACAATTCTTCCAAGTCTGCAACGTGCTTGCTCTTCTCCTGCGAGGTCACGACCATGTCATCGACGTAGGCTTGCACGTTCCTTCCCAACATTGGTGCAAGTACTCGATCCATCAACCTCTGGTACGTGGCCCCCGCGTTCTTCAGCCCAAACGGCATCACCTTATAACAGTAGCACGACCTCTCCGTCATGAAGGCTGTTTTTTCTTCATCCATGGGATGCATCTTGATCTGATTATAGCCCGAGAAGGCATCCAGGAAGCTCAGCAGCTTGCACCCTGCAGCACTGTCAACCAGGGCATCAATGCTTGGTAAAGGATATGAATCCTTCGGGCAAGCTTTATTTAGATCGGTGAAATCGACGCACATGCGCCATTTCCCGTTACTCTTCTTCACCAGTACGACGTTCGCCAACCATTCAGGGTACTGGACTTCTCTGATGTGGCCTGCAGCGAGGAGTTTCTGGGTTTCGTCCCTGATCGCCTGCCTCCTCTCCTCGTTGAATTTCCTTCTCCTTTGTCGTACCGGTCTCACCATGTTGTCCATCGCCAGGTGATGGCACAAGAAGTCGGGATCAATCCCGGGCATGTCCGAAGCGGACCAAGCAAACGCGTCCAGATGCCGCTCAATCACCTTGGCGATCTGGTCCTGGAGATCGACCTCCAGAGATCTTCCGAGCTTAAAAACTTTCCCTCCGATCTCCTTTTCGAGCCACTGCTCGACGGGTTTGGGCCTGGATTCTCTGGCGGTCACCGCCTTAGCGATTCCCAGCTCTCTCGCTTCCTCGGGGCGATTCCACGCCTCTTCCTCCTCCAGGCCAGCATTCCTCTCCCCCAGCTCTGCGTCTATCATCTCTACATCCCTTCCGGCGGCCTCCTCTGATACCGGCGGTCTGGGCTTCACGCCGGGAGGTGGGGTGGTTGTTACATAGCTCACTGATCTTTTGTTTTTCAGGCTATTCTCATAGCACCTTTTCGCTTCTTTCTGGTCAGACTTTATCGTGATCACCACCCCTTCCATCGACGGCAGCTTCACCTTCATGTGCCGAGTCGACGGAATGGCACCTATCCTGTTAAGAGTGGGCCTTCCCAACAGGATGTTATACGCCGAGGGGGCGTTTACGATGAGGTACTTGATTTTCTCCGTCCTCGACCCAGCCTCATCTGTAAACGTGGTTCTCAGCTCAATGTACCCCCTAACCTCCACCTGGTCACCAGCGAACCCATACAAGCACCCTCCATAGGGCCTTAGCTGGTCAAGGGGCAATTCCAGCTGCGTGAAAGTCGGCCAGAACATCACGTCTGCCGAGCTTCCTTGGTCCACCAGAACTCTGTGGACCTTCCTTCCCGCCGTGATCAACGAAATAACAATGGGATCGTTGTCATGAGGCACAACGTCCCGAAGATCCTGCTTTGTGAACGTGATGTCCACTTCTGGCGAGTGATCTTCAAACATGTCCACTGACATCACCGATCGCGCGTACTTTTTCCTCTGCGATGCGGTGCATCCACCACCTGAGAAACCCCCGACAATGGTGTGGATCTCCCCATGGATAGGCATCTCGTGTTGCTGGGCTTCTCCACCTGCTGGCTGGGAACTCGACGCTCCCCCCGTCCTTCTATCCAGCAGATAGTCATTTAGGAATCCGCTCTTAACCAGATCGTCGAGCTGGTATCCTAAAGACAAACACGAGTCCAGGTTGTGGCCAAAACACTGGTGGAACTCGCACCAGGCGTCCGGTTTTGACCCCAGCACCTTGTCGCCCACCTTCTCGGGCGCCTTCAACCTAGCAGATATGTTAGGGATAGCGATCAGGTCCGCTAGTCCCATGACGAATTTGTGCTTAGGCGGGCGATTGTACTCTCGGCGTGCTGGTTGTTGGCGTACTGGTGGTTGGCGCGCTTGGCTTCTTCCCTTATTTCTCCTATCGTAAGGATGGCGAGTCCTTTGGTCTTTTCTGGCCGCCGCCGCCGTTTCCAGCACCCTCTGTGGCTGGATCCTGGTCTGGGCGCGTGGCCTGGCGGGAGCCACGCTGCCTCTCTTCTCGGCGACTTCACTCTCGTCGGCGATGTGGGCCACCGCAAGTCGCCTGACTTCAGCAAACGTCGCTGGATGAGCCCTGATCAAGGCCTCGCAGAATGGCCCTGGCTGCACGCCCTTCTTGAAGGCACAGACCAGCATTTCTTCATCCTTGGCCGGCGATCTGACCATCTGCGCTCCGAAGCGATTAAGGTAGTCTCTGAGGGACTCCCCATGGTACTGCCTTATATCAAACAGATCATAGGACACCCTGGGTGGTGCCTTATTCACAATGTACTGCTCGACAAAGATTTTCGAGAATTGTTGAAAATTGGTTATGTGGCCGTTAGGCAGGCTCACAAACCACTCCATCGCCGTTCCTTGGAGCGTACTCACGAACATCTTGCAGTAGACGGCGTCTGACCCTCTCGACAGCATCATCTGCGTGTGGAACGTGGTCAGATGAGCCTCTGGATCCTCCACGCCGGTAAAAACAGCTTTAACCGGAACCACGCTCGTGGGAATTGGCGTGTCGGTAATCGCCTGAACAAAAGGCATTGGGAACACACGAGGTGGCGTCGACGGTGCCACCTCTTCAGCAGAAGAACGTCCCTGCTGCTCCTGAAGAGCTCGACGCAGCTCCTCAGCTACCTTGCTGAGCTCCTCGTTCCTGGCGCGAGAGGCGACCAGGTCCTCATGTATCCTTGCCTGCTCTACGCGCGAGACTTCCACAGTTGCCTGCAACGAGCGCATCATCTCTGCCATTTGCGCCATGGTCATGGCGGCGTCGCCTTCAGCAGCGACGGGAGCCACGGGACTGGAACGATTGCTTCTCATCTTTCTCATTAACTTCAGCGAACCACAGGAATACAGCAAACAACACTTCAACCACGATCGAAACAGCGATCAATCGGAGAAAACTCAAGAAACTGCGCAAGAAACCAAGAACACCGCAAACCTTCGCAGAAAACCACAAAAGAACTCGAACTTCCACCAAACAGATTGCGCGCAAGCAACAAAGACCTCACTCCACCGATTGAAAGTCAAACGAACGGTTCAAAACGCAAACTTCACCGAACAAAACTCAAAGAAACTGCAAACGACGGTTGCACCAGCACACAACCGCGCAGAAAACCTCGAAAACTTCCACGAACTCACGCTGTGGATGGGAGCACGTTTTACACGGCCCCACGGTGGGCGCCTGATGATCCTGCCTGTTGACCGGAGCGCTGGAGAATGCCTCGTCAAAGGATCGACGTGCGCACCGCTTATCACCTTCGTTCCTCCTCTGGATCTACTTCAAGAACCTGCAAAGAAACGACACGGCGCCGCTGCGGCCGATCGCACTCCGACGCTCAAGTCAGTGACGGTATCACCAAATACTAAGAACTAGAACCGTGCAAAAACTCTCTCTCACAACAGCTCTGTCACTTGCAAGCGTAAAGTGTATGAACTGAACGTGCGTACCTTAGAAAGTTCGTTAAGAGCTCTTATATACCTGGTGATTTTCTCTCTCCTGGCAGTTACAGACTTGGACACGTGGCTCGTATCCAACTGTACACGTGCCATCATCCGGAGGCTCCCTGACTTGGCGCTGCTTCTACTCTCATTTTGGCTAAGTTACCTATGCATGGTACTGCCCAGTGCATAGCTAACTTAGGAGTGCGATCTCTACTGAAACTGGCGAGTTAGGGCCTTCATACACCTTCCCTGTGGTCTCGCCGGCCGCCTTCATAATCTGCTTCTCCTTCATTTTCGGCGATGTGCTTGTTCTGGCGATCTCCGATTGCTTGGTCGCCTGAGTCTGCATCTGGCGACTTTATCCTTAACCTGGCGATCGCCTATTCTGGTAAGCTGGAGATCGGGACACGCCAACTTAACAATCGGCGACTACACGTGCCTCCCGACTTCCTTCCTAACTGCCAACCTGGCGCCTTGTCAACACGCCTACACTGTAGCAGGGTGCCACGTCATCATACCCGACCACTAGGGCGGTACAATTTTTATTTATTTTATTTACAAATTTTGAATTTTTGTGCAGAGAAACTAGCATGGGCGAGATACAGCTCACTTGAGTGAGTTAAGCGTTTCAAAATTGTGTGCTCACATAACTCAACCCTTTTAGAATTAGAAGCCTAAACAAGAGGGGGTGAATTGTTTTTGAAAGATTTTCACAAAGGTTGAAGGTAGAGTGAAAAGTTCTGAAAAATCAACCAATTGAAATTTTGTTCAACTTAATAAAAATTATGTTTTAAGTTTGATTTCAGAAAATCAACTTGTTGTTTTCACGAAACAATTGGTTGTTTATACCAAAAAAAAATTAAATAGTGTTAAAATAGTTTGAGTGTAGAGATAGAGAAAATCACACAAGATGTTTATATTGGTTCACTCTTAACCAAGAGCTACATCCAATCCTCAGCTAACCACTGAGAATTCACTATGTAATCAACCCTAGATAACAAAACACACACCAATAGTGATGATCTTGAACCCCTCGAGAACACACACCACTCCTTGGCAACACACAGTTTCCAAAAAATACCTTTCTAAAACTGCACTACACTCAAATACAGAAATATAGTGTTCAAGGAAGAAAGGAATAAAATACACTTGGGTATATAAAGCTTAAGGTTCAAAAGTACAAAACTCAATTATATTCCACACACTTGAGATGATCCAAAGCTTTTAAATCTTGAAAAACGTTTTTTGATTAATCTCTCTTTCTTAGTTAATGTTAAGGAACGTTAAACAACCTTTATATGACCTAAATCAATTAGTCAAAGCAGTTAAATTAAAAATCAAAAGCAATTAGAATCATTTAAAACAGTTTAAAACACTTAACATAATTATGTTATGAAAACAACTAGTTGTTTTCCAAATCAATTAGTTGAAATAATTTTTCTGTTAAGGTTTTCATTAAAACAACCAGTTGATTTATCGAAACAACTAGTTGATTCTGTTAGATAGTAAAGGCAAAACAAAGCTAAGCTTCTCCAAACCATTTTAAAAACCACTAAGTGTCAAACAACAGATTGATTCGACATTTCAATAGGTTGAAATTTCACAACCTTTTAGAAAACCCATCTTTTAAAAAAAGATAAAGATTCAAATGAACTTGGATTATCTTAAGGAGTGAATTAACAAGTCAAAAACTATTAGACAACACACGCTCACACCCAGCAGCAAGGTCTTCAAGCTTTCCTCATGGATTTGGTAGGACCATCTACCGCTCTAGATGAGGATTTCAACAAAGAGCTGGATAAGTTGCTAAAAATAGATGATTGAGAACAAAGCAGAATAAACATGATTTTATCTTTCTAGTTATTTTTTTCAATTTGTTTAATTTGCTCTTTCTTTTTCTTTAGTTGTTTAATTTGCTTAAATTTTTAGTTTTATTTTATTTGAGTTGTTTTTCTATTTGTATTTTGTTCCTAAATATTATTGTGAGGATCGTAATATGAATTTGAATTGTGAGAAAATTATTAATCAAACATTGTGTTTAAATATTATATTAGTGAAATGATATAGATATGAGTTGAAAAAGAAAATGTGTTTAATTCATATTCAAATGTGGTACATGAAAATTAAATATGATGAGTTGGAACAAATATTGACAAACAATAAGGAATTAGACTAATTAAGCAGTAAGTGTATGTCTGAATCTTAAATATTTGAGATTTTAACTAATGAATTGAGAGTTATGGTTGTTTGATGTTGTATTTTATGTTACATCATAATAGAGCATGAAAATGGTTAAGACATTTGTATTAATATTAGTAGAAACTCAAAATCAAATAGTTAACATTTATTTAAATTGATTATATCTTTGTGATAATATGTTTTAGTAAAAAATATTTATTTATTTATTTATTTATTATTATTATACCTTAAATTTGAATTGATATATTTTTATCTATAGATATGTTTAAGGTAGAGAATGCAATTTATATATAGAAAAAAGAATGATGGAAAAACACACTAAATTATGAAACAGTAATATTAATATTCTAATTTAGAAAAATGTTATTTTGTAAATTATGAAACAGTTATATTAATATTTTAATTTAAAAAAAAAATTTGTAAATTATGAAACCATTATATTAATATTTTAATTTAGAAAAATATTGTTAAAGTAACCGTTACATTTAATGCTTGAGACTTTTTTTATAATAATTTCTTAATTAACTTTTAAACATATATTAAAATACACAACATAATAAGGTTATTAAATAAAAAATAATTTTACAAAGAAAAAATAATTATTTATTATTTTAATTAAATTAAATATTATAAAATAATTTTATTATTAATAAATAATTTTTAAATTAATATCTAATTAACTATTAAATTTTTTTATAATTTTAATAATAAATAATTAAAATTTTGATAGCTAAAATATTCACATCTTTCCATATATTTCTCGTAATAAGATAAAAAGAAAATTTATTAATTTGGCATACAAATTATACAAATTTTCTTCATTTTTAGCGTGTAATTAAAAGTTAAGGACTTAAAATCCAGAAAATAAATTATGAATGATTAAAAATTAAACGACTAAATCCAGAAAATTGTGTACAAAGAATAAATTTTTAATAAAGAAAAATAATGCAGTTTTTGCTAAGAACCAGTCAGGTGTATTTGAAAAAAAAATGCGTCGACTAGAAGAAAACAATAAACGTTTTCATTCAGTTTAGCGTGGTAGTTTGATAAAAGGAATAATTTAATAAAAAAAAACGCTTTAAAAGATTAAAATCATTTTTAATTTAGTAGACTAAATTGTAAATGTGGAATTAATCCGTGGTCGGAACAATAGAGGTCTTACCATTTGGTCTTCATTTTTTCTGAGAGAAGATTAACAAGATTAAACAGTGATCAAATATTAAGTAATACATTATTAATCATGATTCATAATCCTAATCCCGACCCAATAATAAAAGTTCAATGATAATCATATGAATAATTACAAATTTCGAGAAAAAGCTAGTCATCATTTTGCACTAATAACACCAATCACCGAATATTCAGATCTCACTTGAACGTTGGAGTGGTTTTTGCAGGTAGCATCCGAGTTTAGAATTTATGAAGATGAGATACAAAGAAGCGAATAGAGAGTTAGGAGACCATTTCGAGAAGAGAGAGGAGAGGTAGACCGACCGAGAAAGAAGATAATCATTCTCTTGATTCCAACCTCATTCAAAAACTTAATTTATTTATAAAAATAAGATAAATAGTTGATAAAAATGAAAAAGTTATGGCAATATTTAACAATAATAAATTTCTTAAATAATTAAAGCTCATGGAACAATCTTAATTCATGATTTTGTACGCTTGTTGAACAAGTTTCTACCAAAATTTTGATATATTCAGTTTTGTATCTGAATTTTTTGGATTAAGATTTAACAATAAACAAAATCGAATCCACTTGGCTTTGTTAACATGATATTTTAATCTCAACGCCAACTATAGTTAAATAAAATCAAATAAAAATATAATTATAATTAAGATATAGTTTACAATGCTTGAACTGGTAAAACAATAATAATATACTAGAAAAATAATATTTATTAAGATAAAAAAAAAGTTATACTAGAAAAAAGGCGTTAGATGGCATTAGAATGATTCCGAGTATAATCTAAACTCACCGAATTAAAAATATCTGAGTCAGGGATTATTTTTCAAACTTTTTTAAAAAAGTAAAAAAAAATCATTATTTTTTTAAAGACTAATTTCTATATTTCTATTTAAAAGACAGAAAAATAATTGTATTAAATTAAAGAAATAAAAAGTATATTTAAATCTTTATTTTATATGGCATAATTACATAATTAAAACTTTAGACTAAATTGTAAACTGAAGAGGGCTTTTGCAACTTTGTTTGTTCACGCATTTGCGTTTCCTTTGTGTGGTGGTTGGATTTTGCTTTGCTTTGGTTTTACTTTTACCTTTCTTCTTGGACAGTGAAGAGAATATATACCTTTTTCGCGTTTTATAGTTTTCTTCACAATTTTTCTCTTCTCCTCTCCACACAAGTTCTCTCACCTTTCTCTCTGCGCAAAACCCATCTTTCATCTCACTGTATCCATGGCTTTCAGAGTAGGAGGGGGAGGGGTAAGCTTCCTTTCATCTCTCTCTTTTTATATTTACACTTTTTTTCTTGTTTATTTTCCTTATTGTGCCTGTGTTGTTATCACTTGATTTTCGTTGAACTTTTATTTATTTTTGCGCTGTCTCAGTCCAATTTTACTGACGCTACAAATTTTGGTTCTTAGTTTGTATCTCCACTTTGTGGTTACGAGTTTTAATTTTAGTTTTAGTTTTTTTTTATAAATAATTTAATGCGACATCTTTCTTTAATCGCGTGTTTTTAGTTTGCTACACTCAATCGACATTCATCATTAATCTTTTGTGTTGTTATTTGTTTGGGTCTAGATTCTAGTATTTTGAAACTTCTCGTTGATGCATTTGAGTTGGGCCTGGTATGTGTTGGATTTTCAGTGCTGTGTTAGGTTCGAGGATGTCTCAGAAATTGAAATGGGAAGGTTTTTGATCTTTCCATTGGCTTAAATTTCAATTGGTTCTCTATGATGATACAGACTATGTTACAAAAGGATGGGGTATGTCATATGCTAACAATTGAAAGTTTATTGGATATTTTGTTCCTTTCTAATGCATGAAGTGGCTTTGAGTTGTAATTAACTTTAGGGTTGTCTGTATCAGAATTTTTAGTTAATCCAGAAATTGGATTCAAAATAAGTAAGCGCATTTTGTCACTATTGAAATATTGTTTTATTTTTACACTCATTCTGCATATGTATCTTGTGACCCAGCTCAAGGGAACT
Source organism: Phaseolus vulgaris (assembly GCF_000499845.2). NCBI lineage: Eukaryota > Viridiplantae > Streptophyta > Magnoliopsida > Fabales > Fabaceae > Phaseolus > Phaseolus vulgaris. The sequence continues at coordinate 13,859,253 of NC_023753.2, forward strand.
TCATGTGTTGGGAGAAATGATTGTATCCCCTATTGGGTTGTTGTATTTTGTTTCTATACACGTAAAGGAAATGGCATTTGTTTTCCTGACTGCTAAGATTCATTTTACTGTAAGAACATTATCATTGTCCTTATCATTATCAGTATTGGTAATATGGTTAAAACATTGAATTTGAAAGGGGCTATAATTTAGAAGTAATCAATATGTTGCTTCAATGTAGGGAAATGCCTCTTCTGGAATGGGTGTTGATGAGCATAGCGTAAACACGTTCCTGGAATTGCAGAGGAAGAAAGTCCATCGCTATGTGGTTTTTAAAATTGACGAGAAAAAGCAAGAAGTTGTGGTAGAGAAAACCGGAGGCCCTGCTGAGAGCTATGATGATTTCACTGCATCCTTGCCTGAGAGTGATTGCCGATATGCTGTCTATGACTTTGATTTTGTGACATCTGAGAACTGCCAAAAGAGCAAAATCTTTTTCGTTGCATGGTTAGTCTCTTGATATCATTTACTACTATAGAAATTGCATATTATATTAACTCATTCAAATTTTCCTACGTTGATTTCTGTTTAGACTGATTTATGCATGTGGGTATAGCATTTTACTGTTGCATCTATGTGGCGTGCCTCAAATCTTGAAATACAGATAAATTATGCAAGCCTAAGACGTCTTAGGGCATCATGCCACTTTGCTCATCTAAAGAGGAATCTGGTAAAGTGGAAGCTGATGATACAATTTAAATTCTCTATAATGCTGTAATTCTCTAATATATCTATATATGATTCCAATTGTTTACTATGATCGTAATTTTTTCCCTGATACACCAATGAAGTTTTATTGAAATGAGTACAAGGGTTGCTTAAACCTCTAAAAGAACCAGACCATATAAATCAAAAGCAGGTCCACAACCATCCACATTGTCTGATACAAGTAAAAGGTTCCGTTTACCAATCAGAAAACAAACAAGGAACCCCTTTTATTCTTCTGAGAAACCATGACTGACATTAAGCAATATGAGATCCATCAACCCACACATATGGAAGGTCAAATTTTGGAAAAAGTCTTATTTTTACAACAAACATATTAACAGCATATTAGAAAATATGCCAAGCGTACTTTCTTTCCTCCAACATACTTCCGGGCCAAAGATAATGAACTTGACCAGGATGAGGCATAACTACAGAAATTCTAGCCAAGTGTTAATAAAGATTACACCTGACAAGACATGGAACACAATGATTGTCTTTGACTCCCCTCCAATAATAAAAGGGTCTTTGAAGAATGATGGGCCTAACCGTGTATCATACAAAACTTAGCCTTCTCTCTACTCCTTAACCTTCTCTTTACTGAGAGATGTGAGAGGAAAATGCTCCTATTTCCAACTATAAAAAACCATAAAGGTTGAACACCTGCGACACATTCAATTCTATGTAACACTACACTTTGAAACATCCAACACCATCATCCTAATGTAACCAATATTTTATTACTAAGAATACCTACTTTTATTCTTCTTGTCATGGCCTATAAACACACTAGAGGCAGAGACCCAACCAAACAAGTACTTTGACAGATTCTTAAATCTCAATTTTTTGCGTGTATGTCAAATTCCGATATCTTTTGCATTCTCTAGTGTAGAAACTTGAAAGGGTTTCTGTATATATTATTTTGTGAAAAATGCTCAACAATTTATGAGGTAGCTTGTAGCTGCCCCATTGAAGCTCTTGTTTTAGTTTTCAGTGTATTTTTTTTTCTTTGGATTGTTTATCCTTAGATTATTACTTACCTAGATCTTTGCCAATCCTAAATGTTGCTAGAATAGTATACAAAGAACAGTGAATAAAATAAGTTTGAATGACTGAACCGTTTTCTCTAGACTCTACTTATTGGAAGTACAAAATTTGGAATATTTTTCTTTTCTTGAAGTCAGGGGATGGAATTTAGATCCTGGTAAAGCTATAAAGTTTCTCCTTGTTTGTGATTCGGAAAAAAGGAATGAACTTAGTATAAATCGAATATGTCTAGTCATTAGTTGGCATGACATGAGAGTTGGTTTTCTTTATGGTTATTTTGTTGTTGTAGAAGGACTTCTAATCTTTTGATTTGGGATCCACGTGATATTTGGCATGTGCAAGTCGACAAAAACTTATTACTGGAGTATATATTGTTATGTTTTCAAATGGAGTAAGGTGAGTTGTAATGGAATTGTTTACATATTTTCAAGCAAAATTGAAGTTTAATTAATACCTCGTTGAATTGGGGACTGAGTTTATTTTTCCTTGACTGCTAGACCTATCCACTGGCATGTTGCTTTGTCAGCTCTGAGACTTCTTTTTTGCGCTTAGTTGTTTTTCCCCATATTTCCAGTAGCTGATATGTTCTGTGGTCATCACTAAACGTATGTGATAGTTTTTTATTACCTTTCACTTCACGTGAACTCGTGTTAAGGGTCTGTATATGGTATCTTAAGCCATCTGCTCAGTTATTTCTTTAATTTTGTATTGTTAATATTTTTAGGTGTTTCGATTATTTTATAAATTGACTATGATAGCAAGATAGCAGCCTTGAAAGAATTGTCTGGTCAGTGTCAAAATATGACTCAGTTACTTTCTACTAGCTTATCTTGACATTTGCAGATAAAATTTACCTTCTGTTTACTGCTGTTGGACTAAATCAGAGGAAGTTTCTCTCAAACATTTTGGCCATCTGTTATTGCCTTTATTCTTCTAGTTTACGGTTTATGAAGAGATTATTTTACAGGTCTCCTTCAGTAGCCCGCATTCGCTCTAAGATGCTTTATGCAACATCCAAGGACAGGTTCAGAAGGGAGCTGCAGGGCATCCATTACGAGATTCAGGCAACGGACCCAACAGAGATGGATCTTGAAGTCCTCAGAGAGCGTGCAAACTGAGGAGCTACCCAAGAGGGTCGTGTTTTTAGGTGTAGTTAGGGTATATGAGGCCCTGAGGGAATGATGTTGACTGATACCCTTTAGTTCTACTATGGTCTTTCTCTGTTTTGATATATTTCACTTAAACAGCTGACAGCTGACTTATCATTTATCAAATGAATAACGTGCACCTGTGAAAGCTGATTAGGGGTTCCTGCCTATGAAACTCCACTGCAGGGGAATTTCAGCATTTCCTTATTGCCATGATGCTTCACAGTTGCAGATTAATATATTAATGGCTATTGAAAAATCAACTGATATTCTATGAATTTCAAGTGGATGTTGGCGAATCTACTTTTTTACTTTTTAATTCACGCAGGGGTTTAGTTTTGTTGCTTGAGTTCCAGGATCGGAACATTTGCCATTTGCTTTCTGAACCCAAGTTATGGAAACTCCTGAAAACAGGATACTTATTAGAGTCCTTGGATAAGCCGTTAATCTTCAAACCAATGAAGAAAAATAACGAGTTTTATGGATACGCATTGATGCACTAAAAATTTACATTGTTAGTAAATTAAAATTTATTTTGATATTCATTTTAAGATAGTTATTATCAAATCAATAAGCTTATTAATTTTATCGAATGAGAGTAAAATTATTGTGTATTTTCTCCGTATATTTAATTTTTAGTAAAATTGTTACCCACGACTTTTTATTATTTATGCTTGTTTTACGTTTTTTAATTTTATTAAAATTAAATTAGATCAAACTACACTTTTAATATGTTTATATATCTTTTTCTTGTTATACTTGGAAATTATTTTCTTAAATTAATCTCCACCTATAATAATTATCATTTCAAGAGATTAAATAAAATTTAAGTAATTAGTATATTTTACATAGAGTCAGTTTACTTTATTAATTGTTAAATAAAAATCACTTCAAGAATTTATACAAAAGATAAAAAGTAAAAAATTGAATAGTCGATTCAAAGTTTATTACAAAATAATGTTTAAATTTAATATTACATTTAAATATAAGTACACATTATTTTTATGTTTAGTTTATTTTCATTATCCCAATTCCAGATCAGAAATGTGGTGGTGGGATTGAAATGATTAATTAATTTTTAAAAAGGGAAGATGATGAAGTGGCTAAGGCAGATGACAGTAAATGGTATAGTATATGCAACTGCCTATGGCTCCACACCATTATTGCTTTGCTCCCATCACCTTTCTCTCTTTTCTATTTCTATCATACAAAGTACTATATTTTCTTTTTCTTGGTAGTATTATTTTAATTGAAGCATGGGTCTTGTGCTGAGGGTTATTTAAGTTTGATGTGCTTTGAGTCTATCTCATAAATACTATAAGCCAAATTCTTCCTCCACCTCCATACTTTTTCCTTCCACTTTCATATTAAATATAAAAAAAATCAGTTTTAATTTTTAAAAAATTGAAATAACATTAAATAAAACATAATCTCACTTTTTAAAATAACCATACCCCTGGGACACTAACATTTTCATTCTTCTCTAACCAGTATTTAAGAGAGTAGTTCCATCATTTGAGTATGTGAGAAGATTGATAGAAGATTTGTTGCATTCGATCCCTAGTGCGAAGATATTTTTTTTTTAATTTTGACTTCAGTTTTGTAGATCGTTAGTACTTTTTTGGATTTTGTGACTTCAAAAAAAATGAAAAAAAAATAAATGAATGAAAACAGTAAAAACACTATAAAACTTATCTCAACGACAAATAATCACTACTAGTCATCACAAATATTCGCCGTCACTTAGAAATAAAAAATAAGTTACCACAATATAGAGGATCATGCTATTGTTTTCAATATATTGTTGGATGTAGATTCAACTTAAAGCAATTTGAATATATATTTACAAGAATAAAAATTACTCACTAAATAAATTTATGTTTTTTTAAGTAACCACAAAAAATCATGTTTAAGTATAGGTGTTTATTAATGGGAATATATGGAGATATTTGTGTCTTATTATTCATCTCTCCAAATAGAATATTAATAATAAACAAATAAATATTATATAAAAAAATATCAAATTATTTTATAATTGGAAAATATGCTTATGCGAGACTAATAGATAATAAGAACATATTTAGTATAAGGTTTTAGTTTGAGATGTTATATCACCTTTTTATGGATTTTTTTTTTTTGTAAGATAGGTTATAAGATTTCATGTATCTTTTTCTTTGACGAGAGATTTCTATTTGAGAACTTAATCTATTTTTTATTGCTTTCACAATTTAATTTTGTTGGTATGAGATTATAAAAAAAATATGTTTTTTTTAAGATATTCAGACTTCTTTTAAATCTTGAATAATTTGGATGTACTAATTGATCTTAGATATGTTGATTAAGCGAATTTGAGATAAAAAATTAACGATGTCAATGGGGTGGAAAAATGGTTTCAAAGACGAATTCTCACTTTGAGTTAATTTTTTAATAAATTTTATATAAGAACATATTTCTTTAATGTGACAAATTTTAAGAAAAAAATTACAATTGCATAAATCTTGAAATAAAGTACCAAATAACAATGACATAAATGTTAAGAACAAAACAAACTATTACACATAATTTAAATTTCATAACAAGTAAATGTTGATAGGAAAACTACCTCAACAATTTGAGTGAATTGGATAGATATCGGGTGAATTGAATAGTTGTGAGACAATGAAAAATTATGTAGAGAAAGAAGAGTTATTTAAATAAATAAAAACTAAGAACCAAAAAATAAATATAGATAAATTTTTTAGGTTATTTAATGAACTAAGAGTTTTACACGATTGAATACTCTAAATTGATAGTTAAACCTTCTTATGTGACAAACAATAAACAACAAAGAACAATATTAAATAAAAAGAACATGATAGATGATCAAATGTGTACTTAAAAAAATTATTTCAATAAATTTGAGATTTTTATGTTTCCCTAAACACAATAATGATTTGAACAAAATCAAACAAAAGAAAAAAAAATGTGCAATTAAGATTGGGATAAGAAGAAAAATACCTTGAGATTATAATAAACTTGGTGAATATAAAATGACTCGAACAACTGATAAATATAATAAAATAATATTAAAAAGAGAATATATCATATGCATATCCTAAAAACCAGTTATTTCAATAAAATTAAAATTTATGTTTTCTGAAATACAATAAAGAAATTGAATAAAATCAAACTAAAGAAAAAAAAAGTGTAATTGAGATTATCATGAAATGGAAAATGTTTTGAAGATTGAAGTAAAATTGATGAATATTAAATAAGTTGAACAATTGAGATATATAATAAAAAATTGTGTAATAAAATAATAATTTTTTAAATAACGAAACAAACCAACAAAAATAATGAAAATAAATTTTCTAATTTACCTAATGAGGATGTTATATTAATTTAAAACAGAACGATATATATATATATAAATTTATATTCATACTCAATTTAAAAAATTGAGAATTATACATATTTAATTATAAAAAATCCGACATTTTCCATATTTTTGTTCGTATCCATTCAATATGGATATTCCCTATCAAAATTAGGATGTAAATATATATTTGATTAAATTTTACTCCATTTTTATTTTATTTTAAACAATATGATAGCTAAAACTATCCATTCAATTCTACTTTATTCTTTATCCCCTTTGTATCAAACTTTCTAAAAAGTGTTATTTTTGTTGTTGTAAAATTTCATTCTTTATCTCTTTTCATCAAATTCAATATCTTTAGAGTCTTGACAGTATTATTTTTATTCTTTAATTCTGAATTTTATGTGATAAATAATAGTAATCAATATATTGTTTAATTCAATATGTATGTTCAAAGTTTGTCAAAATCATTAGTTAAAGTTATTGAATGATTGAAACCATGCTAATATATGTCCATCCAAATGAAAGACTAATTGAATTTTTTACTCACAACGACTACTAACTTGAGAATTAAAGTGTTTTTTTAGCACCATCCCCAACCAATTTTTAATTTAAGGTATCATCATCATTTAGCATAAGTATTTTAGCATATTTGAAAAAGTAGCATGGAATGTTAATTTATGAATGAGTTCTCACCTTTATAGGTGGGAATATTTTATTTTTTTTGTAGTATTTGATTATAAAGTTATCAAATTTAATGTTTATGAGATAATTAAAAGTGAGCATATTATTCCCAATAAAGTTGAATAACGATTAAATATATTGCACAAAACTTTTTAAGAATCTTTTCTTAAGAATCTCACTTTTAGAAAATTACTTTTAGTTGTGGACGAAACATTTTTTTTTTGTATCAAATGTCATTTGAGAAAAAAAAAACTTTATTACTGCTTACTGGTTAATTATTAATTTTTTTACCACGTGTTTAAAATAGATTATTATCTTGCCATGTTTGTAAGGTGATTTACATTATTATTACTTATTTGTGCATTTGTTATGCTACTAACACTAATACTAACACATGCGAATTAATATAATAGAGATTACTTTAACTGTGAAATCTTAAAATTGATTTCGAAATTTACAAGCATCTCAAAAAAAAATCTTGCTTAGTGTTCCACGCATAGCTAGTTAACGAATCATCGTACGCAAGAAAAAAAATCTTGTTAGAGTACTTATGACTAACGGTGTCATCATCAGTGATCAAAGTAAAAATCATACATGTCTTTAACAAAGAAAAAATAATTTGAGTTTCATTGTGTTGATATAGAACAAAAGTCCATGTCATGATTATCTTTTACAAAGTCACGACGCACAACTGTTGTTGTTACGCCCACCAGGTTTTGGATTTATTGAGGATATTTTCATGATGTTGTGGTAAAAATTTGGTCCGTTTTGATGAAGTTGTGGAAGCTGCTAGTAGCCCCTAGTGACATGTTCAATGTTCTTATCCTTTCGTCTCTGTTAATCATACGTGTCTGTCTCCCACTTTCATCAGTGCACATACCTTGTGATCTTCCACACGTGATCACTCACTAATCAGATCCTCTCTACCCTCCCAACACACTTCCATGATTCAATCACTGTTGCCTCCTTTGTGGCCTGTATTATTTATTACTAGCTAAGCTGTGACTTAGGTCGAATCTTTATTTGATTTGATTTGGTGCAGCTAAACTTTGATGATGATTGAGTTGTGAGTATTAAATATCTAGCTGCTGAAGGGTATTTGACATCTTCCTCATATAGTCCGAATTTAAGGTGTGTTTGAGGGTGGATTTGAAGAACTTTCCAGTTCTTCATCTCTATATTGAAGAATTATTTTATTGTATAATATTTTGAATATTCCAACTCGGTGGTTTGTGGATTTTTATGCTTTTGCAACCTTTATTATTCTTCAGTCACTTTTGTTTCTCGATTGAAAAATTTCCTCTTTTCTTTTTGTTATTTTTAACTGTGGTCTTTAAATTGGTGAGTGAGACATGTGGGGATGGGTTCTATGAGTAGGATTTAGGTTTGAATAGCTTACACAAAGCAAAGTGGCATCCAAGTTGGACATCCTGATAAGCTACTTGTTTCTTGGTCCACTTTGGCTGTGATTTGAGGTTCTCTTCTCATGCTTCTATATAGATATCTTTATATTTTTGGCAAAAATTCAGATCCAACCTTTGTATATAATATCTTGTCTTGTATATAAATTTTCACATATTTTCTTTTGACAAGGATCTTGATTAGGAGAACCGTGAAGTGCTGAGGCCAACTTCGTAATTCTTTAATTTGGTACGAGTAACTTGTGGAGAAGTTACTCTGACATGTTATGAGGTTTAAAGTTTTGGCTGTGCCATGAAAAATTGGAAGTGTACAATATGGGTAGCAACAGGACTATTGTTTGGTTCAGAAGGGACCTTAGAATTGAGGACAATCCGGCATTAGCTGCTGCTGCCAGGGAGGGCTCTGTACTCCCTGTTTATATATGGTGCCCTAAAGAGGAGGGACAGTTTTATCCAGGAAGAGTGTCAAGATGGTGGCTGAAGCAGTCTCTTGCTCACCTAGATCGCTCACTGAAGTCTCTTGGAACCAGGCTTGTGCTCATCAAAACCCATAGTACTGTCACCGCTCTTTTGGAGTGCATAAAGGCCATTCAAGCAACCAAAGTAGTGTTTAACCATCTATATGGTAAGTGCTGCAGTCAGAATGTAGATGGTGTAAATTTAGCTTTCTATTTTAAATGTTTTACTCAGTTTTGAAGTGCATCCCATCCTATCATATATTTGGTATCATTTATTGTTTTGGATCTCCAAAAATTGAAGAAGCTAGTGGAGGCCTTTTCTATTGATAATCTAGAGGTGCTTTAGGGCTGAGCTTCAAGGTAGGATACTCCTTCAAGACAGTCCTCCAAACTGAACATATCGGTCTGTTCACTGAGTGACAATTACTTGAGGCGTTCTCACCCTTACTATTTTGGTTTTGTGTTTCAGTTTGATAATCTGCTACTGAAAAATGGCGCATGATTGTCAAATATGGAGAATTTTAAAAATATACATTGATTCTTAATTGCCATAACACATTAAAAGTCATTATGTAGCAGGTGACATGAGGAATTAGCAGTAAATCCTTATTTTTGTTTGGTGACTGTTGATACACAAATGCATGTACTCTATGTTTTACTTGTTTCAAGCATTCTATTCTAGCACTACTACTTTTCTTTTGTTTGTCATATTAATTATTTAGTCTTTTAATGGCAGCTTAAGGAGTTGAGACATAAGAATTAACTGGCACTAACAGGATTGCTTAATAAGAAACAAAATAAGTTGGACACATATTTCATCGCAGTCTAGTTGTAGCTAGCTGATCCATATCTCTTACCCTCAATGTTTTACCAGATCCAGTTTCACTTGTCCGTGATCATAACATCAAAGAAAAACTAGTGGAACAAGGCATATCTGTGCAAAGCTACAATGGGGATCTGTTGTATGAGCCATGGGAATTATATACTGAGAGTGGACGTGCTTTCACCACCTTTAATGCTTTTTGGACGAAATGCTTGCACAAGCAAATGGATATTGTTTCACTTGTTCCTCCGTGGCAATTAACTCCAGCTGAAGGTATGATGTGACTATACACATAATTCATGTTATTTTGATTTGATTGTTGATATCAAGTTACTGCTAGAGGTTAAGAACTAGGAAGCAAGTCTAGTTCTAAGACATGGAAACTAGCTGCAATCTGATAACCTTCTGTTATTATATCAACCTGTGTGCATATTAACTTGTCATACATATAAAACACGTGAGAATTTGTTTTCTCTCCTGTTGATTACAGGAAAAGTTGAGGATTGTTCAGTGGAAGAACTGGGTCTTGAAAATGAATTAGAAAAACCAAGCAATGCGTTACTAGGACGAGCATGGTCACCGGGTTGGAGAAATGCCGACAAGGCTTTAACAGAATTTGTGGAGCAGCATCTACTTCACTACTCCAAGAAAAGGCTGAAGGTAGGTGGAGACTCCACCTCACTCTTGTCCCCATATCTTCACTTTGGCGAATTGAGTGTGAGGAAAGTTTTTCAAGTGACACGTATGAAGCAAATATTATGGACAAATGAAGGCAACAGTGTTGGCGAAGAGAGTGTAAATGTTTTCCTCAGAGCCATTGGACTTAGAGAGTACTCACGTTATCTTTGTTTCAACTTTCCCTTCACTCACGAGAGAGCACTTCTGGGGCACTTAAAGTTTTTTCCTTGGAATCCTGATCCTGATAAATTTAAGACTTGGAGACAAGGGAGGACTGGCTATCCTTTGGTTGATGCAGGAATGAGAGAACTTTGGGCTACAGGATGGATACACAGCAGAATAAGAGTGATAGTTTCCAGTTTTGCTGTCAAAATGTTGCTTTTACCCTGGAAATGGGGGATGAAGTATTTCTGGGACACACTTTTGGATGCAGACCTTGAAAGTGATATCTTGGGTTGGCAGTATATCTCAGGAGGCTTACCAGATGGTCATGAGCTTGAGCGCTTGGACAATCCTGAGGTATCAATCAGATGGGATATTTTATATTCCATAACTTCATTTCTATGCACTTTCAAGGTTGCTTAATTAACATAACTTACATTATCACTGCCTGTTATAGCATTTGATTTACTGCAGCCAAACTCTCTTGTTTCCTTACATCTTCTCTATCCTCATGTGCCACTTTTTATATATAAGGACTTTAGTTACACTCACTAAATAGTAACACTGCACAAAATTAGAAGATGTTGATTTTGTGTAGTGAAGCAAAAACTGACACAGTCCAAGTTACCCTACTGTAAATAGGAAAATTAGATTCTTACTTTTTCATAATTTATTCAATTCCTCTTTTATAACTGGTAAATTTACCTGTTCATATTTCTCTTACAAGTTTTATAAAAGGAAGGATTAATTTTGATCCCTATAAAAAAATTTCCTTTTAGTACTTAAATCCATCCCCTCTTAATTCTTACACATACCATTTTTAGTTGCTGCTCATAATTAATTTTAATCCTTTTAGTCCCTGTAGCAAGGACTGAAAGAGATTAAAAATAGTAACTGTAGGGACTAAAAGAGACAAATTTTGTATCTATAGGGATGAGTACTTAAGCTTAAAAGGAATAAATCTTCAACACTTACAGTCTATCTCCTTTCTGTCTCAGGATAATTTAAAGTTCTGATTCATGTACTAGTACAGGGGCATAAGGACTTCTATGAGATAAAAATATGAGGAAAAATCAAATTAAATTTTCCAAAGTTAAAATTAACTTATGCATAAGCTAATTTGTAGGAGCTCTCTCATATACCTTATCTAATTTTTTTATTTTTAACTTGTGAATGAGTTAATATTAGCTTATGGATAAGTTCATTTAATTTTTTCTTCTTTTTATTTTCTCCTAGATGTCTTTATGCAGAAGCTCATCCAAACAGACCCTTTGTATTTTGAGTTTTGCATTTGATTATTTGTCTCATTGAAAATTCATGGCTTTCTTGGTTCCATTTCCGCTCAAATGTTCTGTAGGTTAGGAATCCTAGTAGTTAGAAAGTTACCTTCTGCTAAGATGCATATTTAACTGAGTCTGTTATCACTTTTTCCCCTTCAGGAAAAGTAAAAAGAAAACTATTAGTCTCCCTATAGGCTTCATTTCATCTAGAAGGTTAGAAAATAATAAAAATAAAAGTAAGAAGTCTCATATCTGTAATTTTGATGACAGATTCTAGGGGCTAAGTTTGATCCAGAAGGTGACTATGTGAGGCAATGGCTCCCTGAGTTGGCAAGAATGCCAACAGAGTGGATTCATCATCCCTGGGATGCACCGCTTACAGTGCTTAGAGCATCAGGAGTTGAGTTGGGTCAAAATTACCCAAAGCCAATGATTGATGTAGATTTGGCCAGAGAAAAACTCACTGAAGCTATATTTAAGATGTGGGAATCTGAGGCAGCAGCAAAAGCTGCTGGCTCTGAACCAAGGGATGAAGTTGTTGTAGACAACACTAACAGCGGTGAAAACTTGGACACTCCAAAAGTTGTCTTTCTGGAAAAGGCTCCGTGTGCTACTGTTTCTGCTAATGATCAGAAGGTGCCAGCACTTCCGGATTCCAAAAAAGACCACCCTCCTACTCGTAAGAGGCCAAATTGTATGGTGGAGGAGGGGCAGAACCAGGGTAATTCTCAAAATCATAACAAAGATACTGGGATGTCAAGCGTTGACCAAGACATTTGCTCCACAGCTGATTCTTCATCGTGTAAGAAGCAGTGTGCCAGTACAAGCTCATATTCATTTTCAGTTCCACAACAGTGTTCCTCATCTTCCAATCTAAAGTGGCCATGGCAAGAACAGATTGACATGGAGCAGAGTTCTAGCAAAGATGGTAAGTATATTCTTACATTTCCAAGGGAGAAAAGAAATTAAAATACAGTCTCAAACAAGAGACATTTTTTCAAAGTTATTTCAATAAATGTTTGTGATAATGCTTTAGCTGATCCAGCAAATTTCAAAACTGCATTCATTAATAACTTAAGTCTCTGCTACAACTGAATGGATCAGCAATGAAACTATTGTTCGTATCATATGCAAAAAATGTCCACAATACAGATTGAATTAATCAGGGTCCTCCAAACAGTTTCGTAGCCTTGTGGCACACGAGCAGTTTATCCCATAAATTTTAAGCTTTACAGTTATGTTGAGCATGTTCATAGTGCATGGTAGGTTACTAGGATTCATAATTTATTTAACAAGAAAACCTTGAATTCTACCAACTGATTTACAATGATGTACTCAATTTTTTGCAACTTTGTTGGGTTTTTGCGTGCTACTAATAAATAAGAGTTTCAATGCAGGAGCAGTGTGAATTTAATGTTGTTCTTGTTGATAAATTCAATAGCAGCTGCAGCACTCAGTGAAAGAAAACGGTGGCATGTTTAAGACCTGCAGTTTGTTTAGCATATGCTATCAATCAGTTGTGTAATAGGTTATGAAATCCAACAAGGAGAACAGGGATTAAAACAACAGTGAACAATGTATATTATGAACTTGTGCGATTGGCTGGTCCAAACGCATTCTGACAATCTCGTAATTACAAGCTATATCGACAAATACTCTACGCAAAAGACTACTTTAATATAGCTTGCATTTTATTCGTATTACTCAAGCCTTTTGTTTTTGCGCAATTGCACATTATTTTCCGAAATGTTAAAACAATAATAGACAAACTAGTACTGCCTTTCTTAATTTTGTTACAGTTTAATTCAATCATGTGTAATTAAAAGTTTTGGGAGTTGTGACACACTATGGCTGGATTTCTTTTTTTAATGGTTCAGTAGTTTCCTTTTGGTAACACTAATCTATAGCAAGGAAAAAGCATCTCATGCCTTTCAATAAAAAACACTTCATGCTGAAAATCTTCTCAGTGCTAGTTATGACATTTTAGATTGGAGGAGCGTTGGCATGAATGAAGCGTGTTATAACTGGGATTGGACTCAACTTGATCCAAAAGCTGGTTCATGTTTTTGGCACATCCAATGATGCAATCCTCCTTGGCTCCAATGGTTGAAACCTGGAAGGATTGATGATGAAGCTTGCGGAAGCATGAATCAATGGATGAACATGAAGGAAGTGGCACGGTTTGGTGAAATATAGAGAGGTTAGGTCAACTTTTTTAGCTGAAGAGAGATTAGGTCAACTCTTAAAATTAGGAGTAAAGAATAAGTAGAAGTCATACACAATTTGACAATATTTCATCATATTATTGAAAGCTAAAAATTAAAAAAGCTAAAAATTAAGAAAGGTGCACTCCTATTTACAAAAGACTTGGGTGTCTAAAATAAGAAATAAGAATTTTAACTTAAAAACTCTTCATTAAGAAGGTGACAAGTGACATCACATATAGAGTAACATCACATGTTCTATGCTCAAGATTCTCCCAAATGAGAGGACGAGTCACATTTCTATTTCTAACTTAGACGGTTTATTACTATACAAACCCACTCTTCTATTAGTTCAAATACAAAACTCAAAATTAAACAAGACCCAAATAATATTTTGTTCTACTTGACTTGAAAATAATGTATAAACTACGTACAATTCTTACAATGCTAAGAACCAGACTCTTCGATTAGAAGTACTCCTCAACAAGAAAGTTTTATCTTTTTCTATCATATTAACCGATGGTTTTGAGCCGGATAGTTTTTATCAACCAAGGTTATTAATCAACAATTTTTTCTCTAATTCTTGCAGTGTGACTTGTATCCAAGAGTTAGCTATTTGGTTGAAACAATCACCCATCTAGCGTGTGCAAAGGAACGGGGCAGCATGAGACTAACTCCAATGGTTTATCTATTCACCACGTGTTGGGATAAGAAGCTCTTAATTATGAGCAGTCATGGTCACAGTTACATTTTATAACAGTGGTAATGATGTGCTATAACTTGTTGTTTTGATTCTTATGATTCATATTGAGGAAGAATAAAACCAAAAAGTAATTAAAGATGTAGAGATGAATATGATGGAACAACCATGGTCTTTATTTGCAGACTAGAGATGAGGCAATTAAGTTTGGAGGGTATTGGTAAAGATATTAACCTCACTTATTCATCACCTCGTCTACACACATTGGTCTTAACTTACAGTACAAATTTTGATTATGACAGAATAATCAAAGTCTAAGTAGAAGAGGTAAAGTTAAAGTTGGCACAGTTGGTGTGTTCCAAGAAGAGCGAGCTGAAGCCAAGCCTAGAGGTTGCTAAATCAAATTGTAGGAAGTTGTTCTCCAACTGTTGTGCTCCAATAGTGATTGAAGTCATTGGGTGAGAACCACCCGCCACAAATCCAACATGGGCTGTACTTGGACCTGATCCAGCATCAACAAAACCCAAGCAAATTACATCATCAAACCGCACCATCGAATTTGCACCAATGATGCTCCATACCACTTGCTCATTCTGCAACACAAGATTTATGGTAGGCACAGCCGGGCCCATTCTTGTTGACCCAATGTCTTGGTTTGCAAAGCAAGTCCCAAATGGAGCCACAGGTGCAACAGTAGCGGCTCCAACTGCTTTCACAAAGGCCTCAGACACAGCTTTGTAAATTGAGGTCTCCATCACAGTGTATGGATTAACAGTGCTAATCTTAGTCCCACCAACGCCATTTCTATCTATAGACAAAAGGGTTTTGTTCAATGCTACATTTTTGTCTGAAATTCTTATAGATTTCACTCCAATGAAGTATTCAACCGATGGTTCCCCCAAGAAAGCACTTGGAGCAGTGCTAACAGGGTTTGTAATTAGAGGGGTGAAAGTGAGAACCTTTGAGATATCCGCGTTCAAATAACCAAAATTATAAGGGCCATCACCAAAAAACATAACACCATCTGTCATAGTGGAGGAACTCAAGCAAATGGCAAATTTTCTGGGGAAGCTGAAAGCTGATGCAAATTGAGAAGGAAAGGAAACTTTAGTCCTGCCAAGACCAGCCATTCCTCTAACCCCACTAGCAAGGCCTTTCTGGACAACATTAGATCCACATATGAATAGAAACTTGGGCACAGAAACCACCCTAACAGGATTGTTTCCATCAGTGGAATTGGTAGCAACAACATCAGCATGAATGTCACCGTATGTGGAGACCCCAGTTACAGTGTTGCTAGGAGAGCGACCGCAAATTTTCTCCCCGCTGCAACCATTTGACCCGAACAGTGAGCACTGAGCAGAGCCACAATGGGCAGGTTTAGAGGTGGATGAGACATAGCCCTTTTCACAGTTCACCCAAAAGTAACCACCACCAAGATCAACGGTTAGCTTAACCGGCACAAGTGGGGTTCTTTGTTTGATTCGGGTGACATACTGGGGAGCAGAGGCAGAAACATCTTTGGTGACAGGAAGAACAAGTGCTTTTGGTCTGAAAGAGGTTTGAGCTATGGAGGGGGAAATGAACAACGTAAGAAAGGACAAAAGTAAGAGTTTAGCAGATGCAGCCATTGGAACACCGCGAGCATAAACTGTAAGGTAGTAGAAGAGAGGTGAAGATAAAGATAGAGATCAAAGGAAACGTTTAAGTGATGTGAATAATATGGAGCAGGATTGGGACCTAGTTATATAGGTTTTTCATGTTTGACTTTTCTTCCACTTTTGGAAGATTTTCAGCAAGTTGAGCACACAGATTCCTTAGTTAATATAACGCGTGTCACTGTCAAAGGTGGCAACTCACTTCATGCAATGGTAGACTCAAATATGTCCACCACCTCTTCCCCAAGATCATATTGGGATTTGGATTGCCTCTGGTCAATAATTTCACATCACCACACCCAAACTCTTGAATGAAATATAGTATTATTTAAATTTTAACCCACAAATACCAAATTTCATAATTAAATGATCTTGATTTTTTTTATTTAAGTATGTTTTGTAAAGAAAATATTATGCATTTAAGTTCTTACTTTCGTGAGACTAAGTTTACATGTAGCATGTTTATTTTAGTTTTTGTATAATTGTTAGGTGTACGCTATAATGGGATGAAATATAAATACATGTAAATACGACACCAATATAAATTCAAACTCTCATAGTTATCACGATATTTGACAATGATATTGAATTGACTATGTTAATGATAAAGTTCTTTTTTGAATACTTGTTTGATAAATACAAAACTCGAAGCCCCGCAATATTTTAAAAGAATGCTATATTTTCAAATAATGAATTTGGAACTTCACATAAAAATATTTCGTTGCATTTAAGTCGACAATAAGAAGATCAAGGTTACACCATTTTTACATTATTTGGTGTATAGCAAAATTAGAAAATATCTCAAAAATGTTTGGGAGGAGGCAAGGAGATCAGGAAGGAACTGGAACTAAACGTGAAACTCATAACAACTCGAATGATTTCACCACTTTCTTTTTTGCTAACTTTCCAAGGGTATGGAAAAATGGACATGATCAAGATTTTCAGAAGATGAGCAAGGGTTAATGAAGTGTTTATTGCAAGAAGACTTAACAAATGGGGGAGAAGATTTGGGTTTTTTAGATTCTTTGAAGTGAGAAATGTGGGGAGGCTAGAGAGGGACTTACATCATATATATATTGGGAACAAGAAGTTACATGTAAACATCCTAAGATACACGAGGAATGAGGAGGGAGCCAATAGGACGGATAGTGAAAACAGGGTGAAACATACAGAGAAGGTAATAAATCCTAGAAAGTTGCAAGCAGAGGCCCATATTGCTCATGATCAGAAGAAAACAAAAGAGGTTTGGAAGGTGAAAACAAGGGGAAAATCATTTGCGAACGTTGTCAAAGATGATTCACAAAGGAGGTGGAAGGGACCAATCATCAAAACAAAACAGAAGGTTTTACCTTGGATGGAATCCAGTGTGATTGGGCAGTTTAGAGATGAGTTGGACTATGAACAACTGGGTGACGAGTTTGTGAAAGGAGGTATGAACATGGTTAGAGTGAGGTATATGGGGGATAATCTCGTCCTCCTTACTCCACGAGAAGGGAATAACATGGAGGAGCTGATTAACCTCAATAAGGAATGGTTTGAGAGTGTCTTCAAGAAAATCGAACCATGGTCGGCGGAGCATGTTGCGGGCCACAAAGTTGTGTGGGTGAGATGTTATGGGCTTCCTCTAACTTTATGGAATATCGATTTCTTTTTGAAGGTGGCAGGCGAGGTAGCAACCTTAGTATCCGTAGATGAATCGACGGTGCTGTGGGAAAACCTAGAGTATGTGAGACTCTAGGTTCACTTGCTCAAAAACTATAATGCTAAAGTGGCTAAAAGTATGAGGATTAATGGCCAAACGCTTAGCATTTTCATTGAAGAAGAACACCTTACAAAATTCGGAGGTCAGTGTGTGTGCCACTGAAATTTTCTTGATTCCTCCGATAGCGTCTCTTCATCAGAGACCTACGTTGAGGAAACGGCTCAGTTGGTATCAAGCAGGGAGGTGGAGGTCATGTGTGGAGGGGTAGACCGCCGATTAGAGGAGGAGACGGAGGGAGGGGAGACCTTGAGTGCGAATAGGACAAAAGGGTCGTATTCTAAGGTACTTGCTACCATCAAACCTGGTGTTCAGAGAAAAGAACCCTGGTTATTCACCAAAGAGGAAACTGAGGGCCAGAAGGAGTCTACGGAGGCTGCTGTGTTAAATCAGGCTGAACCAGTCCCACAAAATTACCATTCTGTGAATACTGAGTTGGCTAAGCTGGTGGTGGAAATATAATGTATGGGTACTCAGAGTGAGCCCAAAGCACCTTTGGGCCTGGAGGGGAATGACGAGGCCCAATTCTGGAGTGGGGGTGATTCTGGAGAGTGTCAAACACAAAGAGTTGGTGCATTTTCTACTGCGAGGAAGAGTGCCTCAGAGGTGAACGATGGAGGCAACCATGTACGAGGCGTGGAGAAACCTAATTGCGAGCCAAAAGGAAACAGTGAAGACAATATGCTGTATAATCCAAACCCTAACCCTATGATGACTAGGAATAATGGAGGATTGAAACTGCATGGCTTGCTTGAACCTGAGGAAGGTGCTTGAACCAGAGGAAGGTGAAGTGGGAAGCTCGTGCAATATATCTTCACGACGACGCTAGGTTAAAAAGACCTTAGTGAATTGGTGGAGCCAAGTACTCATCCTAGGCGATCCGTCAGACTGAGTGAGAGGTTGTCTCAGGCGAGGAAGGCACTAGTGCAGATATGTAAAACAAATGCGGCTATTTTAAATTTACAAATGTGGTCAGAGAACCGCATTTGATCAGCACGCATTCGTAAATCTGGCATTTACAAATGCGGTCATAAGACCGCATTCATAAATCACATTTACAAATGCGGTTACCTAAAATAACCGCATTTGTATATTATTGTGAATGAGGGATGGGTTTGGGGTTTAGGATTTATGAATGCGGTCTTGGTAAAAATCGCATTCATAAATCACTATTTACAAATGCGGTCTTGGTAAATGACCGCATTTGTAAATAGTGTTTTTTTTTTTAAAGTTCATTTTGTTTTGTGCAGAAACCATATATTTTAATAACCTGCATAATGATCAAACCCAGCCAGACAAATACAGAAATATAGTAATCAATTGAAATCATCAAAATGTACATTTACAAGTGATCAAATTACATATAATAAAACCACTATTGTTTACCTATGCTAGAGTTATAAAAATTAATGAAATATGTGGACCAAGAATCTCTAACATATGAAATGCCTTCCTCACTCATTGGTGTTTCTTCTGTGAATAACTGCATTGCAAAGTTGACATAAATTAGTATTTAGATATATATATGTTCAAGAATTATAAAAATGATTTAACATATATAGTACCTCTTTCCAACCAGTTTTAACACCTAGTCTTATAATGGTAATCATCCATTGCATAATGTAATAGCCACACTCATAGCTTCCTGGTTGTTTATTACACTATAATTCAATAAAAAGTAATATGTCAGTATATTGATAAACAATGATAATAGAGAAAGAAAAAAATTACAAACCTTTACTCTTATGTAGTTCAAATTATTTGAATTGGATCGACCTTTTAGGATGTTATATCCACGCCATGAACTGGTTAATACAAAAAACCTCGTTAGTAGATGGTTAATTAGTAACATATTTAAAGTTAAGTTTATACTATACTTACGTATCAATGATATCCTTAAATTTTGTGGGAATCTTCTTGTGTAGGGAACAGAACCACACAGCAGTCTTATCAACCATTGATAAGACAAGTAACTGCCAATGATGCCTATATGATCAATGAAAAGAGTTAGTAAATATTTAAAACATGAAATAATAATAATTGATGACATATAATTAAACTTACTCATTAATATAAGGGCATAAATAAAATTGTTTTCCCTCTTTTTCCAGGGTGTTAGTGATGTATGCTTGAGTCTCAGTTGAGTTTGGTCCAACGGGATTAGTATATGCAGGATCTAAGAATCCATACATATTTTCCTTCCCCTCAGTGATACAGACTCTATGCAAAAACCTACAAGTTTTTAGTTAAAGCATAATCAATAATAATTTAACATAAAGTAAATTGAATAATAGGTAAAGATACTTACATCATAAAAAATTGAATTATACTTATATTGAGCTCCTGTTTCCCAGATATAAATTCTGATAAATCTGTGTTGTAAATCATCAGTGGCAGATCAGTGTTTATTTGAAAAAATGTATTATCCCACGGAATTGGAAAAGGATCATTGCCAATCTGACTAGCAATGAGACGTATGGAAGTCATAGGATCGTCAACTGGAACCTCACGCTTCTTTTTCGGACTTGGTGGCTGAAAAGGTTTCTACAAAATAAACAACATTTGTATTAAATTATATGTAATATATAAATATAAATAAAAAATAATATAATGAAACGAAATTATTACATGAGGTTCGGGCATAGATCGAATGAGCTCTCTGGGCCAGGCAACGAATGTCTGAAATGCATCGGCCACAGTGGTTACCTCATCTGAAGGTAGTGGAACAGGAGCATCAGGAAATCGTACTTTTTCAACTGTTACCTTCGCCACATAAGGGGAGAGAGGAACGTTATGTAAGGTGGTGGCGTTTTTATAGACTTTTCCAAGTGCCACCACCCAAGGAAGTTTGCCGCCCACTACCAGTAGCTCACAATCCTCTGTCTGCCCATTGATATCAGTAGCTCACAATCCTCTGTCTGCCCATTGATATCATCCCCTGATGTTGGAGGAGCCGCACAACTCCCCTTTGTGCTCTTGGGAGTGGGACTAACAAGGGGTTCAATCGGCTCAGCACAAACTTGTTGCGATAGAAACTCTTGTCGCATTCGATCATTCTCCTTTTTCATCTCCAGCCACATCAAATCAGTCTCCTTTCTCATCTCCTCCATTATTTCTTCACGTAACTTACTCTTCATTTGAGTTTCCTTCTTGGAGGAGGAGGATGGTTGTCGTTCTGAAACTCCAAAATAAAGTTTAATTCCGACCCCTTGTCCAGCTGCATGAACACGACCAGAGTGTTCAGGTCGTCCAATTGCTTCAACCAGGATATCGTGACGACCTTCAGCAACAAATTTACCGTCGGATTCCAAGGAATCCTGCAAGAGTACACAAAAATCATATTTTCAATCATTAATATAATTAATGCTTTAAAAAAAAATTGAAAATAACAAAAATAACTTACAATTTTTTCGATTATAACCCCGGATTGCTCAGAACTTGGTGCACCCGACTTTTTAATTCGGGCCCTCTTCCATTTTACATGGCGAAAAGGTGGTGATGGAGGAGAAGTGACCCCTGTTTCCACATTCTCAGACAACGTCCCCTGTTGAAATTTCTCCTTTTCCACCATCAGTGTTTGCTCAAGTTTTCGATACCCCGAACGAGACATAACGTGCGGGGTAAGATTCTTCAAAGCTATCTCTTGAGCTTTCTTCCGACGATCCTGTCATAATTGAAATAAACAAACTGAAGTAAATAAGATAAACTTATTAATGTTATATAAATAAAAAAGTTACTTCACTTACCATCCAAGCCTCATTTTCACGGCTTTCTCTAAAAAGACGCCATGTCTCTTCATCAATATGTTGGTACTTTAAACATGGATTTTCGTCTTTAAGGTCGCCAAAAATGTATCTCGAAGTCAGTCTTGACTTAAAGGTACGAAATTTAAGTGCGATATTGGATAATATCTTTGATCGAAGCGGTTCCACATCAGGAATGTCAAAGTTTGCCTGGAAAATAACATCATCAAATTAAAATTAATTAATCAATATTAAAAAGCATTATATGATAACAATAATAATGTAAAGCTTACCAGAACATCCTCCCATAGCATGTTCCGATCAACCTCTGAAACCTCATCCCATGAATTAATCAAAATGGAGAGCCTCTCACGAGAAACAACTCCAAGATAGCTCATAAACTCATCTGCCTTAGGACCAAAAGCCACTCCAGTGTTGACGTCAATGTCAACATGTGTCTTCTCACCAGCAGCACGTCTCAATGCAAGACGCTTCAATCTAGTAGGTCCTCTACTGCCTCGTCCAGATCGAGGTCTGACTGGAGTCTGGTCGTCATCCATGTCTCTGTTAAAAAAATTAGGTAACAAACATTAGTTAATGTGCATCGAATTAAAATCATATAAAAATAATACAAAAAATTCTAAATGTTTATTTACATGTTGCATGTGGGTTGAATGTTTATATGTAAATTCCTTCACTGTGGTCTTTACGGGTTGCATGTACATCATCAAGTACATCGTCATCTTTATTAGTTATCATTGGTGTGAATGAACGAGTTTCGCCATTTTCAATATCATCTATGGCTTCCCCTGGTTTTTTCCCGTGTAAAACGACATACCAATGTTCTGACGTAGGATCTTTCACATAGAAAACCTGAGATGCTTGTTGAACCATTATAAATGGCTCATCTCGATACCCTATCTTTCGAAAGTCCACTAGTGTGAATCCTGATTCATCAATTTTAACCCCACTTTTATTGTCAACCCATTTACACTTGAAAACTGGAACGGAAAACTTAGTGTAGTCAATCTCCCATATCTCTTCTATAAACCCATAGTATGCCATTGATCCAAGTACTGGATTTGTATCTTTCGAAGTCGAAAACTGCATTGACTCGGCTTCAATAGTAACACCAGAATTTTGAACTGTACTCTTTTCATCCATGGACTTCGTGTAAAATATACAATTATTCACTTCGTACGCTCTACATGAGATGACATCAAACTTCAATCCAGCAGCCAACCAAGTCAAGGTCTCTGATGCCGTTGAATCCTTGAACACATCATCTTTAAACCAAGGCATGAAAGTTCTATTATGTTCCATCAAGACCCATTTCTCTGCTTGTCTTGGGTTATTTGCCTTCACAATGGCTTTATGAGCTTCTATGTAAGGTACAACTTCATCTGTGTTATTCAATATGTACAAATGTGCTTGCAAGACTTCTGATCGAGATTTGCTTACAATATTCACACCACGTAAACATTTAGTTGTAGAACGCCTGTGGTGCCATGAATTAGCTGGAACACCTATTGGATTTGCTTTTGTCATGTACTCTGAACAAAATTCAATACTTTCTTCAGCTATGTACCTTTCAATCATTGAAGCCTCTGGACGATAATGATTTTTCACATAACCTTTCAAAATTTTCATATACCGCTCAACAGGATACATCCATCTTAAGTACACTGGTCCACACAATCTAACATCTCTTACCAGATGCACCACTAGATGAACCATGATGTCAAAAAAGACGGAGGAAAAAACATCTCCAATTCACACAAGATAACAACAATTTCATTTTGAAGTTCATCTAGTTTTGAGGGATCAATGACTTTACAACAGATGGAAGAGAAGAATGAGCACAAACGGGTTATGGTATGTCTAACATTTTTTGATAAGATCCCACGGATAGCTACCGGCAACAACTGTAGCATCAAGATGTGACAATCATGAGACTTCAACCCAATTAACTTCAAATCTTGCATTGACACTAGGCTCTTCACATTTGAGGAATGTCCTTGTGGCACTTTCACACCCTTTAGACATTGACAAAAACTAATTTTTTCATCTTTTGACATTGTGTAACAGGCTGGGGGCAAATATGTACGCTTACCCATTTCTATGGGTGCCAACTCGCCGCGTATGTTCATCTCAATCAAATCTAAACGAGCATTTAGACCATCCTTCGTCTTTCCGTTAATGTTAAGAAGTGTACCAATTAAGCTATCACACACATTCTTCTCAACATGCATTACATTTATACAATGTCTGACTTCTAACCTCGACCAGTAGGGAAGATCAAAGAAGATTGATTTCTTCTTCCAAATATTTGTCACAGATGACTTTCTTTTTTACTTACCGAAGATGTGGTCTATGTTATTTACCTTTTCGTAAACCTCAACACCGGTTAATGGAGTTGGTGGACCACTACCCTCTTGGTGTCCATTAAAGGCTTTTTTCAACCTCCGGTAAGGATGATGACTTCTAAGAAACCTCCGATGCCGAAGATATACTGTTTTCCTTCCATGTTTCAATTGTTGAGAAGCAGTGTCTTCTTCGCATATTGGACACGCTTTATGACCCTTCACACTATAACCTGATAAGTTATCATATGCCGGAAAGTCATTGATGGTGCAAAATAACATGGCATGCAGCCTGGAAGTTTCTTTACCAAATCCGTCAAATACTTCAACACCCTGATCCCACATTAACTTCAAATCTTCAATTAGGGGACTAAGATAAACATCTATGTCATTCCCTGGCTGTTTCGGACCGGATATCATCATAGACAACATAATGTATTTTCGCTTCATGCACAATCCAGGAGGTAAGTTGTAAATAACCAATATAACAGGCCATGAACTGTGATTTGTACTCATATTACCAAAAAGATTCATTCCATATGTAGCTAAACCAAGTCGAATATTTCTTGATTCTTTACCAAACTCTGGAAACTCATCATCAAATTTCTTCCACTGAATAGAATCAACTGGATGTCGGTACATGCCATCGCATTTCCTCTCATCTGCATGCCATCTAAGATTCTTAGCATCGTCTGGGTTTGCAAACAAACGCTTCATCCTTGGAATGATGGGAAGATACCACATAACCTTCATTGGGGGTTCATGCTTTTCCATCTCATCAATAGAATCATCATCTTTTTGTTTCAACTTATAATGTGATAACCCACACCTCGGACAACTTTTCAACAATTCAAAATCTTTCCGGTATAATATACAATCATTAGGACATGCATGTATCTTTTTATACTCCATACCCATTGGACAAAGAATCTTTTTGGCCTCGTAATTACGATTAGGTAGAGTATTTCCCTCTGGAAGCATATCCTTCAACAGCTGGAGCAATTCCGTGAAACTTTTATCAGTCCATCCATTTATTGCCTTCAAATTCATCAATCTTAATACCGCCGACAACCGTGTGAAGTTAGTTGATCCAAGATACAATGGAGTCTCCGCATCGCTTGACATACTTCCATATCCATGCACTTTTGCAAAAGACTCAGCTCCTACATCACGAATCATGTCTTCCAATCGATCATCTTCTACATCATCGTGTACTGCTTCATCCATGGTGGACCCCATATATTCTTCAGTTACGGAAACACGTGGTAAATTTAATAATTCACCATGCCATGTCCAGGTTGTATACGATCGAAGAAACCCATCACATAACAGGTGCTCCTTCATTAAATTAACATCCAATATCCTTCCATTCAAACAATTAACGCACGGACACCTGATCTTTGTTCCATCATGACCACTATTAATCGCGTTACGTTGTACAAATTGTATAAATTCTTCTACTCCTCTTTCGTACTCATCACTTATACGAACATAATTTATCCAATTTCGATCCATATTCTGCAATAATCATTGAGAATCAGGGTTCTATCTAACATTTTTGACGAGGATCAAACACCCCGAACTCAATACCAGCACGTATTATTGCCGAAGGTCGAACACCTTCGGACTCAAAACAACAACGATAATTCTATTCAAAACCTAACAACTAAACTAACATAATATAAATACAAATTATAATAAATATTGAATAATATAAATTCAAAAATACAAATTATAAATACAACTAAACTAACATAATATTACAAATTATAATAAATACTGAATAATATAAATTCAAAAATACAAATTATAAATACACTAAACTAACATAAAAATTCAAAAATCCATAAAAACTAACATATAAATACAACTAAACTGAATAATTTAAATTCAAAAATACAAATTATAATACATAAAAAAAATAAAAATTCAGAACATTAAAAAAAATCAAAAAAATTTAAAAAACCACACCAACCTTGTGTGAGAAGCCTTCGTTGGTGGCAGCGGCAGCAGCAGATAGCGGTGGCGGCAGCAGATAGCGCTCAATGAAGCTACGGGGAGAAAAAAAAAACAAGAATGAGTGCCTGCAATGTCAATGTAACAGTGAACCAAAACGTGAACGAAAACGAAAACAAAAGCGAAAACGAATCGGTGTAACGAAATCGAAAACGAAACCGAAAGAGTTTTACCAAATGTGAATGAGAAGAACGGCAACGGGAATGGATGCAAGCGCGAACTGGAAGCAGCAGAGCAACAGTGAAAACGAAAACGAAAAGCGGTGAAGAGAAACTGTTTAGGCGCGTTCAAAATTTTTAGGGTAAAAAATGATTTACAAATGCGGTCATTGGGTAAGACCGCATTTGTAAATCACGCGCATTGATTTACAAATGCAGTCATTGGTAAGGCCGCATTTGTATCAAAATAATTTCAAAAATGCCACCGCTTTTTTAACGAATGCGTTTAAGCGCTGAGCCGCGTTTAATAATGAGCACTCTTTTCTTATTTTTGTACTAGTGAGGACATGTTGCCAAGTGAAGGTTTGCCAACAATATCCATTTCAGATGGGGACATTAACAACTGTAATGCCCATGAGTGCATATCTGGAAATAGGGAGGAGCCTGCAAATTTATGGGGTCTTGGTAAACAAATTGGGCTTGCTTGCCGCCAGGAGGAAGAGAAGGTGGTCCAAGAACTCCAATGCATGGAAGAAAGAGATATAGAGTTCACGAAGAAATTAGAGGTGGGTAATCTATAGGTTTTTTATGCTGATATTTAATTTAAATATAAGAGGTCTAGGGGGAGGAACGAAAGCAAGGTATTTGAGGCGGTGCATATCTACTGAGGGGGAAGAATTTGTGTGTCTACAAGAAACAAAAATTGTCCAAGTCACGGAAGCTAGGTGCTTTTCTTTATGGGGGATAATAATATCAGTTGGATTCATAATGGTGGGGATAATGGTAATGGAAGTCTTCTATCTATGTGGCACAAAGAAGCTTTTAATTACGAGAGCCACATAACGGGGAAGTGATATATAGTTGTTGTGGGCCAACATAAAAAGTCTGCCCAAAGATGTTGTATGGTTAATGTATATGCAAGGTGCACCTTGAAAGAAAAGAAACTCTTTTAGGAGGAACTATCTATCTGTAAAGAAGCATCCCAAATTGTAGTGTGGTGCTTATGTGGGGACTTCAATGCAATAAGAAGTTGAGCTGAAAGGCAAGGGGCAGATAAGGGTGATTTTAACAGTGAGATAAAGGGCTTTAATGGGTTCATCGAATCAAACATGTTATTGGATCTACCTATTATGCGGAAAAAATTTACATGGTTCAAATCGAATGGAATGGAAAGGAGTAGAATTGATAGAGTTCTTATAACTGAAGAATGGTTGCAGTGTTGGCCTATGTGTAAACAATATGTCCAACGAAGGGAAGTCTCTGATCACTGTGCCTTGATGATTAAGAGTTTGGATAAGGACTAGGGTGCTAAACCATTTAGAACAATCGACGGTTGGCATTTAGAACAAGGCTTTGCTGGGATGGTGGAGGATAGGTGGAAGTCTTACTTAAACCAAGAAAATGATATAATAGGGCTCAAGGAAAAGTTTAAAATTCTGAAAGCTAACCTAAAAACATGGAATAGGAACGTCTCTGGGTATTTGAACTCTACCAAGAGGACTATTTTGCAAGATATTGAGAACCTTGATCACCAAGATTGTAATGGCCAAGTCACAGAAAGTGTGAGGCAGATTAGAATTGATCTCCTAAGGAGGCTCTGGGAGACATACACAAAGTTAGAATCTCTGCTATGTCAAAATGTTAGAACTAACTGGCTTAAATATGGTGATTCTTGTTCAAAATTCTTTCACCCATCACTAAGGTGGAGGAGACTAAGGAATGAAGTTAAGGGAGTTGAGGTTGGAGGTTGTTGGTGTGAGGAGCCTAGCACTGTTCGTTTTGAAACAAAAAAGCTTTTTGAAGCTAGATTTAAAGCAACAAAATATTTTAGGGTTAGACTTGATGGGGTAGAATTTAAAACCATCTTGATTGTACAAAGCTTGCAGTTGATAGAAGGTTTTTCTGAGGAAGAAATCAAGGAATTTGTGTGGCAATGTGAAGGCTCAAAAAGTCCTGGGCCAGATGCACTCAATTTCAACTTCATTAAAAAAAGTTGGAATTACCTTAAAGTAGACTTCGTAGCAGCCTTGGAGGATTTTCATCAAATAGGTTATATCCCGAAGGGGTGCAACGCATCATTTATTGCACTTGTACCCAAAGTAAGGGATCCCTGTAAGCTTGATCAATTCATACCCATCTCGTTAGTGGGGGCCATATACAAAGTCATATCTAAAGTGCTAATAAGAAGATTAAAGAAAGTACTACCTTCTATCATAGATGAAAGCCAATCAACATTTATTAAGGACAGGGGTCTGGTTGACAGTGTGCTTCTGGCAAATGAGGTGGTTGAGGAACTCAGGAGGAAAGGGAAAAGTGGCTTATGTCTAAAGGTAGATTTTGAGAAAGAGTATGATTCAGTTAGATGAGATTTCTTGTATAACATGCTTGGTAGGTTGGGTTTCCATAGTACATGGGTAAAATGGATTAGAGGATGTATGGAATCAGCCACAGTATCAGTACTAATGAATGGAAGCCCCACGGAGGAATTTAGACTGACAAGAGGGTTGAGACATGGAGATCCATTAGCACATTTTCTGTTCATTATAGTGGTTGAAGGCCTAGTAGGACTAGTAAGGCAAGCACTAAAAGTCAACCTCTTGTCTGGGGTAAAGATTGGGAGTAAAGAGGTAGATGTGAGTTTTTTGCAATTTGCAGATGACACACTCTTCTTTTGTGAGGAATCCCGGAGTAATGTCATCATTATGAAGATTATCTTAAGGGGTTTTGAACTAGCTTCGGGGTTGAAAATTAACTTCCACAAATCAAAGTTAGCAAGTACTAATGTTCAGAATCAAAATCTTGTTAGCTACTCAAAGATCCTGAATTGCGCCCAGATGTGTCACCCGTTCAAATACTTGGGTCTAGAAGTAGGAGGCAATCCATGGAAGAAATCGTTTTGGAAACCTGTCTTGAATAAATTGAACGCTAGACTAAGTATGTGGAAGGGAAGACTTTTATCGTTGGCAGGTAGGACTTGTGTCATTAAGTCTGTACTCACCGCAATTCCCCTCTTCTACCTATCAGTGTTCAAGGCACCAAAGTCAGTTTACAAGAGTATTATAAGCATCCAAAGGAAATTTCTATGGGGTAGGGAAAGGAGAAAATACCAATATCATGGGTAAGCTGGGGAGACTTGTGTAAACCGAAGGAAGAGGGAGGTTTGGGGCTCAAAGACATTAAAAAGTTCTACTTCGCTCTATTAGCTAAATGGAGATGGCGGTTCATTTCTCAAGAGAAAGGGAAGTGGAAGGAGGTGTTGCATTCAAAGTATGGTGTAGAGCTAGATTGCTCCCTTATTCCAGTGAAACACCAATTGTGGTGGTGGAGGGACATAGTTAAGGCCTGTAAGGAGGGGGGAGGAGAGGGGTGGTTCCAAGAAGAGTTACGGTGGAAACTAAGGAGGGGAGATAAAGTTAGATTCTGGGAAGATATCTGAGTTTGTGAGTCAAACCTCAAAACATCGTTCCAAAGGTTGTTCTCTTTGTCGACTAATCAGGAGCAAAAGGTGGAAGATATAGGTGTGTGGGAGGGAACAGACTGGCGGTGGAGGTTACAGTGGAGGAGGGACAAATTTGAGTGGGAAGTTGAGATGGAAGGAAATCTTATGGAATGCATAGTCAGGGCTTCTATGAAGAGAAACATGGAAGATATCCAAGTGTGGGGGGACGAGGCATCTGAGAAGTACACAGTGAATTTAGCATATGAATGCCTAGCCAAGCAAACGGGAGGTATGCGACAGGCTGCTTTGAGATTATTTGGAAAGCTAAAGCAAAATGTGGTGACAACAGCTTGAAGAGTTCTCATAGATAGAATTCTAACAAGAGAGGGGTTCTATAGAAGAGAGGTGCAGATGAACTCAATAGTATGTGTTATGTGTATGATCAAGGAGGAATCGTGCCAACATTTGTTTATAGAATGCAAATATGCTCAGCTAGTATGGTCTTTATGCCTCAATTGGTTGGGCTTCAAGTTTGTACAACACAACGATCCAAAGATTCATTTTGTGAGTTTTCATTGTGTTCAGGCCAACTGTAAGCAAAATTTGGTTTGCAAAGGTATATGGGCAACCACTGTAAGGTGTATTTAGGACCAGAGAAATTATATCTTGTTTAATCAAGGAGTAGTGGATGCAGATGAAATCTTCCAAATGGCCCAGCTTAAACTGTGATCATGGTTGAAACATAGATCCAGATCCTTTGATTTCTCTTATGCAGACTGGATTCTTAACCCGATTATATGTATAAGTAGCATAAAGTAATAAGGAGTGAGTGGCAGAGGGACAGGAGGAGTATTTACAAGCTCTAGTGAACCAGTATAAAGGCAAGAGGGGCCATGGGTGCTGGTCTGAGAGGTGTAGAGGGCTGGTCACAATATTCATAAAAACAAAACTTATAGGCAGAGTTGGAGGCCTATGGATTTTCTTAAGTCTGGTAGGGACTAAGAAGATGAAGGCTACACCACCATATTGTTGAGTTAAGGAAGTGAAACAGGTGTAGATATATGCTCAGCAGAAGGCGTGTGACAACTGAGTAGGAGTTCAGAGGAGATGAGGGATGAAGTTGCTGGAAGGGGTTAAAACAGGGGTGTTTAACAAGTGCAGGGCTGGTTTAGCTCATATGATTGGCTGATGATACATCATCTTTGACAATGAGGACCTGGCTGGAAAAATCCTGGCAATTTGGCAGAATGTAAGTTTGGGTTGGTGCTCGGTTGACAATATGAAGAGAGGACAAGTACATTTGCGTGGCAGATATAAGGTAGAGCTCTCACAATTACTGACAGCTAGGAAGATGAAGATGTAATATTGATAAAAGTGTGTTGGCCCTGGTGATAGACATGCTGAATGGTAATTAAAGACATGCTGGATGGTAATTATAGGTGGAATTCAAGGCCTAAACAGATGGCTTATTCAGTGGCATTGTTGAATGTACTTTGGTAGATACAGGGTGCAACTAGTGTTCAATCTGGTGCACCTGGAAGGCGCTGATGGGGAGGAAGTGTTATGGAGTTGCTGGTGTAAAGAATTTGTACTATGGTGGACACAACTTTGTGGCTGCTGTAGGGGTGGATGAGGTAGTAGGGAAATGATTAATGTCTGATATGAAGACCACTGGTATGCAGTAA
The DNA here is from genome assembly GCF_000499845.2 of Phaseolus vulgaris. Taxonomy (NCBI): domain Eukaryota; kingdom Viridiplantae; phylum Streptophyta; class Magnoliopsida; order Fabales; family Fabaceae; genus Phaseolus; species Phaseolus vulgaris. The sequence goes on from NC_023753.2 coordinate 13,890,781, forward strand.
GGGGCCATCAAAAGTAGAAGGACTCATTGGTGTTCTTGATGTGCTTTAGCTTGGCTTTCAATACATCACTCAAGGGGATTAAATGGTCTTTGTTCTAGGCTTCAAGGAGAGCTTATTTACTAGATGAGGCTGCTGTTATGAGAAGTAGGTTGTCTGGTTTTGTGAGGCAGAAGTAGCACGTTGGCTGCTGGTTGGTTCTTCCAGCAAGGGTCCATCATGTGTAGGTTCGTAGCCAAGCTAGGGTGCATTGTCAGACCACATATAGTTATGTGTCTCAAACATGGAGTTGTTGGTTTGGCATTTTGATGCTCGGTTTGGTACTTCTGGTTTGGTGCTAGTGTGGATTCTAATGGATGGGGTTGTTTGCTACTACGCTAGGAGGATGGGGCTATCCCAGAGGCGATCTTGCTCTATTGGCTTATGCAGAAGTAGTTAAGATGTTGGTCCTACTGGAGTGTGATCTATTGGTAGAAATAGTGTTGACTAGCAATTCTAATGGGCGGGTGCTTAAAAAGAGTTGTATGGCTGGAAGTTTGTGGTCTGATAGGGAGGAAGGATTGGTGGATGGGTAGCTTATGTAGCTTATGTTGGATGGTTCTAGTTTTGAGAAAGCATAGTTATATGTTCGTGGTTAATATGGAGGGTGAGTGCTTTGATCCTGAAGTGAACTGACACCAAAGGAATGTTTATGAGAAGGTGGAGGCCTGACATGGTGGTTTACTCTTATCTTGGTGAACATAATTAAAACTGTTATAGCATTAGAATATCAAAATATAGAAATTCTATACTTTTGGAGAGTTTTGGTGTTAAGGAGCTGGCCAATTCAGAAGCTGCAAGTTGCAACTCTTATAGTAGATTACTAGTGGCAACGTGCTTGTTGGTGCAGGTTTATGCATTTTATGCAGTAAACAACATTCATCATATTGCTTCTTGGGTGTAATTGTTGATTCGGATACTCTTAATGTGATCTTTGGATTATGTATAAGGGTTGGGATACCCCTAAAGTATCCCTTTTAATTTAAATTTATTCTTTGCTGATAAAAAATATCACTTTTAGTCTTTCCTCTCTCTCAACATTGTTTTCAATTTGGGACATTGCACATGGAAAAAAATACACTTCAAGTATTTTTATTTTATTTTGCATAATATGAAAAGAATATAGAATGCAAAAATATTTTGATTCTTTTTATGTTTGATAAAGATTTGTTTTCTATTTTTGGAGTTTGAGTTAATGGCATTGTCGAAAAGTAGTCTATTTTAGAAAATCAAGTTGATAATAAGAATATTTAAGAGTTAGACTTTGAGCTCATTTGAATTTATGTTTGTTGTGGTGATAGAGGAAGAACATAGAGATGATTTTATGAGATGTATTAGGAAGTGAGACTTTGTTTTGACATCAAATTATTATTTGCTAGACTGGTTGATAAAAAAAAAGTTTATAACCTTTAGGTTGAAAATTGTCAGTTGATATCCTAAGTTTATTTTTGCTAACACGGATAATATGTATGAAATGCAATTATTTTTTGTGACTAATTTATGTTTCTTTGAAATTTTGCTGGTTGTTTCTTGATTTCTTCTAACATGAAAACGTGTATAGAATAAAATTATAAACTATATAAAATAATAAATTATTCAAATGATCCATTTGTCAACATTTTCGTTTCATTCTAGTTTGTCACACATTAATCATATATGAATTATGAAGAGATGAGTTGTGTGTGACTGTGACATTTAACTACTTATTCAATTATGTTAAAATCTCAACAATAAAAGAAATAATATATATATATATATATGCTTGAAATATTCACCAATAAATAAAAAAAAGCAAATTTACGTTAACAAATATACTTGGATTTGTTAATACACACCAATTAATTATTAAAAAATTATGACATATTATCTAAGTCTTTAAAAATAAATAAAATGTGGGTATGTCAAAATATTCCAGAAAAGGTAATTTAAAATATATTTAAAAATTATACGTTTTAAACAAAATTTATAATACGTAATTAAAATTAATTTTTAATTCATTCGAAATATTTATAAAATTTGATTATTGTAAATAATTTTTTGAAATAATTAAAATATATATTTTGGAATGTTAATCATGAAAACATAAAATCTGGAAGTTTTCCAATATAGGTTTTGAATTTATTGATTGGGTGATTTTGTTCCATTTAATCTACGAATTTATTTATTTTGCATAATGATATCAGAATATATAAATTCGACCTTTCAATATATTT